>NC_136883.1:23341536-23506536 GCF_949152265.1 Phoxinus phoxinus | reverse complement strand
AAATATGACACTACGATGCTTGGATGTTGTGAGTGGTTGCCAGGGTGTTGCTATGTGGCTGCTACGGAGTTCTGAGTGGTTGTTATCATTATGTGATTGCTATGGTGTTCAATATTATCAGAACTTAATACATTTTGTCTGAACAGAAATTATGTTCACAAACTCACAATTATAATTTTTTTGCCCAAAAATTCATTTGAATGGTTTATCACTATAACGTATGCTGGTGTATTATTGTGGTAATTCATTTCAGATGTACCCGAGTCTAATAGTGATGTCCGTTATAGTCTCTTAGTTGTATTCTTATGAAGTTTCGCCACTAGAGGTCACATGTTGCTCTGTTGTCCAGCACACAGATATTCAGTCCGTTGGCATAAAAGGCCACATCCAGTAGAGTTCATTCATACTGCCGTTTCTCCAGACTGCTGCAGATCTCATGGCTTTTGAGTTATTGTCTTGCATTAGTGTAAATAGCGTATTATTTTTCAGTTCTGAAAAGTTTGTGTCCTTAAAATGGATCAATAGTGCAGATGAGCGTATCAGAGATAGAGAGCAAAAGATGGAAAGAAAGAGAGAAAAACGTCTGTGTGATGTGGAAGCTCAATCATCGTTCTGTTAATTCACTCTGCAGTCGAAATTACATATTGATTTTTGCACAGAGCCGTAGCATTAAACGCATGCAGCGCTCCACTCAGTCTCCTGTATGACAGGCTGTGTTCCAAATAGCATATTATCATACTACTAACATACTGCTATGTTTGCAGTGTGTACTGTATATAATGCATGGAACCAGATTATGTATCCCACATTGCAAAATACTTAACTTGTCCTTCCATGCAGTTTGTTTCTTCACTCATTCGATAAGACTGGAATACTGTATGTTGAGACGACTTGATTGAATGGTTGAATCGTTGTGGTTGGCTATTGCTGTGATCTCATGTGAGTGACAGATTGTCTCACGCCAGTAAACACGTCATCAGAGAAGAGATGTTGCTGCAATGTCTCACCCTAAAATGAGGATAAGCTACAGTATACTATAAATATAAAACATGCTGTATATACACCACTGTTCAAAAGTTTTGAGTCTGTAAAATGTTTTAATGTTTTTGAACATTGGTTATGCTCACCAAGGCTGCCTTTATTTGACCAAAAATACAGTAAAAACAGTGATATTGTGAAATGTTATTACAATTTCAAAAAACTGTTTTCTATTTAAACATATGTTAACATGTATTTTATTCCTGTGGTGCAAAGCTGAATTTTCAGCATCATTACTCTAATCTTCAGTGTCACGAAATCATTCGAATATGCTAATTTGGTGCTCAAGAAAAAAAAGATCATCATTATTATCAGCGTTGAAGACAGTTGTGCTTTTCAATATTTTTGAGGGGGAAACATGATAAATTGTTTAATGATGAATATAATGCACCCTCACTGAATAAAAGTATTAGAAAACAAGCGAGCAAAAAAAACCTACTGTCCCCAAACGTTTGAATGGTAGTGTATATCTGTAAACAATTGTTGGTTATTTAACCAATTATCTGTCTGTCTTTACCGGAAATGCTTTTAAGATGTGTGTGTGTGTTTGAGAGAGACGTACAAGAAGTGCACTACATGTGTAATTAAACGTCAGCACACAGGTTCGACTGAAGGTGTGTTAGTGGGCCAAGAGACACTAATGTTTACTCACCACTGTTAGGAAACTAGGACACTAGTCCCAGCTGAGTCATGTTTGTGCGATACAGCTCCTAAATGTGTGTGTGGACCGTCAAAACTGTCGAGAGAGAGAGAGATGATAGCCAGATGCTATGCTGACCTTCTAAACACTCAGTCTCAGATACCCATTGAGAAACACTGCCATTAGAGCAGCTCTGTGGTCGTCTCTCTCTCTCTCTCTCTCTCTCTCTCTCTCTCTCTCTCTCTCTCTCTCTCTCTCTCTCTCTCTCTCTCTCTCTCTCTCTCTCTCTCTCTCTCTCTCTCTCTCTCTCTCTCTCTCTCTGTTTTTCACTCTGATACATTTGAGCTGGTGGGCTAATTGGTCCCAGTGGAACATCAGTTTTGTCATTTCTGTTGTTGTCAAAGCGACACGCGCACACAAACACACTCATTCCATTCCAAAACTTTCTAGGGCAAATTTTCATGGACACGCCGTGTGCGCATTTTACTACCGACAAATGATCATGCCGCTTGTGATCTCTCTGTTTGTCTCTCTCCAGGATAGCTGCGCAAGAGTGCTGCTGTTCAGAGGGGCGAATAAGGAGATTAAGAACTACAACAGCCAAACTGCCTTCCAGGTGAGAGCGCAAGACCCCTGGGTTCCTGGAGGTCAAACACCGTGAAAGAGTCAATGGAGCTGGATCTTATTTAAACTGATGCTGTTGTTCACAGCCCACAGAGCCAAACTATACTGAACGTATGGCCAAGAGCAGTTCACACTGGGCTTCTGATGCCACGAAGACTTTAGCTATCTACCTAGACAACATATGTGGGCATCTGATATCAAAGATGTTAACTGGCATCCAAATGATACAATACCTTGATTTGGCCAAAATTTAAGTTAGCATTGAATTTTTTGCAACTACCTCAGGGAACATTTTGATTCAAGATAGCGAACAGAGTCAAGAGAAATGTAATACATTTATGTTATAAATATAAACATATTTTAATCAATGGTAAAGTGATGGTGTATAAACATATCCATTTGATATATATAGTGGTAGTACAGTTTATGATTGGATATAATTTCATTGTTTGCATATGGTATTCCAAGATATTTCAAAGAATGTTTTGAAAGAACATACGCTACTGTTCACAAGTTTGGATAGGTAAATTCTTTTAGTGATTTTGAGAGAATATAGGGTACAACAGGGCTAAGGCGCATCGGGGTGAAAGGCGCCTTTGATTTTATTTTCTTCTAAACCACTAGATGGCACAAAAACTTGACGCGATCGCGGGCAGCAGCGCAAAGTTAAATCTGCAACTTTGTGCCTTTTGCCCCATGCTGGTGAGCCTTTTACCCCGTGACCCACCTTGCCACCTCATGCATGTATAAGCTAAGATGTATAACAATGTTCAGTACAAACATATTTCTTCTGCAGTCATACACTATGGGAGTAGTGAAAAGCAAATATTTTAAGGTGTGCCTTCTGTTGTACCCTATATATGATTTGCTAGAATAGTGTATTAACCCTTTTGGCATTTGTTGGGTCAGTGTGAACATCACATATCAAACGCTTCACTTGTGCCCTTCTGAGCCAACAAGTACAATAATTGCTTCATTTGAACAACATTATATTAGTGTTTGTCTCGCATCTTCCATGATGCTCGCTGCTTGAACTCACAGTACAGTTGATGTTGACACAGATTTTCTGCTCAGATCAAAGTTAATTTGTTAGTAAATGGGGAGGGGGAACCCGACTTGGTGCGGCTGCATAAACCAACACGGAAACCATTAGACAGCTGCTTTGATTCAGCTTTTAGTGAGGAAAAGTTAATTAGCCCTCATATTCATGAGAGAGAGAGAGAGAGAGAGAGAGAGAGAGAGAGAGAGAGAGAGAGAGAGAGAGACTTGTAGATCATTCATGTATCATATTAGACAGAACCAGTTTTTGGTATGCTTCTACTTATTTGTGCCATGAGACCTGTTTGCTCATAGTACACAGCCTACAGAAAAGTACAGTACCATGTGTACCATGTAAATCTGATGGTAATATACTATGGTACTTTGTAGGGCTGTGCATTGACACGAATATATATATATATATATATATATCTTGATTTGATTTATATATATATATATATATATATATATATATATATATATATATATATATGAGGTACACTATGCCTATGAGTAAAATTTTCTTAAAGGTAAACAGTCTCTCAAACTAATGCTGTAAATTAAGTAACCCTGTCAGTTGGTACATTACTATAATATTAAAGGTTAAAATTAACAACCAAGTACAAATTCATGCTAATTCATGTTTTAATTTCTACTCCAAATCGTTGTTGGAATATAAACTTTGAAACTGGCAGTGATTTAAACCAAAAAATATGATTTCATAGCAGATTTATTCAAACATACAATAAATGAGAGAGCCTATCTAAAAGGTTAAATTAGAATAATATAACAAATACGACAACCCTAGAATTGTTGATGTTGTTTTTCTAGCTGACTAATGAGCATTGGACATTAATTGGCTTTCCTGAGGTAAATTAAACATTAGGTGACATTGTTTACAAACTGCTTTAATGACATCTCTCTGCGGTTGAAACACGGTTGATTAAGCGATTACATGCAATAATATACATTTCAGTATTTTACAACACAGGCTCATGTTCATTCATGTTTATTTAGTGCTATAACTAGCAGTGCCGAGGAATATATGGTCGGTTCACATGCGCCTCGCGCTGCCGCTTGAACTGAGGCGGTTACAGTGATCTGTCATGCCACATTAGAGAGCTTCAAAACAGTATTTATTGTTTGAATTCCGTGATAAAACGGACAGAATTTGTTTCATATCAAACGTAAGCATAAAGCCAGTGATTGTTGGACAAATAATGTTTAGCAAAGAAAACAGCATAGACTAAAAGATCGATATCAGGATTTAAGATTTGATATCGTTTTATCAAAATTAAGATACATCGATTTATATTAGTTGATATTGTCAGCCCAGCCCTAGTACTATGTACATTTTACATAGCTTTTATCTCTTTTCATTACAAATGATTGCAGCTTTATAATCAATATTTGAATCGATATTTATTTATTTTGGTATGAAGACAGGGTAATGTACAGCTTGTAAGAATTATTTTGTGTTCCTGGAAACTGGCTGTACTTTCCCAGACACCGACATAGTTCGGTCAAGATCCGCTCCACATCTGGATTCCACACGTACCAGATGTGGGCCGGATCTGGGCCGACACTCTGCTGCTGTCTGGGTTATCACTTATGAATTACTAACTTCGATGTTTGGGTAACATCATACCCTGTTATGAACTGCAGTCAATGTTATAAAACAGTAACTGGGGATTTTTGTTTGCCCAGGGATGTGCGGCAGTGAAATAACCCATTTTTATTTCTTTCTATAGGTGGCTATTATAGCTGGGAACTTTGACCTGGCAGAAATTATAAAGACTCACAAAGTATCAGATGTTGGTAAGTGTCTCATATACCTCCACCATCATTAGCTGCTTTAAATTTGAGCAAGCACAAACGATCCCTCGTGTTAATGAATCCCTACAAACACAACAGATCGCCGCAGCCGGCGAACATGAAAATGAGAGTGGTCCCTTGTGTTTCTGTGTGCGTTTGTGAGTCCGCGGCATTCGTGTGAATGAGAGACATCACTCTAATCACCAGCATCAACGGCAAGGCTAGCTCATTCCACACGCTAGTTCTGGCGGGGAATAGCAGGCAGCCAGTTGTCGGGCCACTGTAATGGATCGTACCCATTAGTGTGGAGTACCATTGTCATGGCGACGGAGAGGGGTTAATCCCCGAGGCTCAGCAGGTGTTGGGAGTTTGATTTGGGCCAATGGCAGTGTAGCCGCAGGCTCCGATATCTCATCACAACGGTGTGCGACCTCGATGAAGGATGGGATGTACACTCTCACACACACTGACAGAACACACAGAAGCAGCCTTAAAACACACCGTTTATGGGATTTCGTCACTAATGCTGAAGCCTCTCAGAATGTGTCCATTTTATTTCTTCCCATCAGTTACCAAGAGAGAGAGAGTGAGCGTGTGTGTCCTGAGTGGGCTGGGCAGTTGGCCTTTTCACTCTGAATGAATGGGCAGAAGAGTAGAGGATTTAAACAAGCAGACAGCGTGGCTACGGAGCGCAGTATTTACACGGATCAAACAAGCAGCCCAACTAAAGTTGCCCGTCTTAAACTTTCTCAGGGGGAAACTATTGACTGAGGAGTGATCTGGATATACAAATAGTAATATATATATATATATGATAATTATTAGTACTGTCAGTTTGACATTATTAATTATTATTAAAAGCCATAAAAAATGAACAGAATTGAGCTGTTCAGGGAAATAATATTTTCTTAATTAATATTTTTGTTTGGTTTTACCAGTAAGTTTCATTTAAGCATCCTTTAAAACAAGATAAATTGACTTAAGATACGTAAAACTCTTTCTGTCCGTCCGTCCATCCATCCATATATATATATATACCATATATACAGTATATGAAATACATCACCACACATGTCCAATGTTATCGGATGTATTGAGTTGCGTGTTCTTGCTTCACGCCCTGCTCTGATTGGCAGAGAGCTGTTCATATCTGATCAGGTGACTGGTGGATGTTCAGTACAGCGGTTTGATCAATACTTAATTTACATTACAGATTAGAGAGAATCAGCTATGAGACTGACAGCAAACCATATGTCAGGATGACAGCGCAGTGCACTCTTTTATCCTGCTTGTCTCTTTCTCTCTCTCTCATTCTATCATTAAACTTGGCTGTCATTGAGCCAAATGAACTCTTTTGACCCTGATATACATGGCACCGTGCATTTTAAATTATATAATAGCTTTGAAACAGCAACAGTACAGAGTTTTACCTGCATTTAAGAGAGGTGAGATATTGCCATCTAGTGTTGATGCTCTTTATAAATGGCTTCCCACACTGGACAAAAAAACAGCCTCATATCTTGGTTATTGGAAAACAAGAAAAGTGTGTTGTGTAATATTCATTTTTTTTACCCAAAAAACATCCCAAGCAAACGACCCTTGTTCTAGCAGTCAGGGGAAACTGTGTTTTGGTTATAAATAATAGATGAGGTGCTTTGCAATTTGAGTACATCTTTTGTTTACCTCTTTGAATGCCTGATGAGGTTTCTGTACCCTTCATTTACAAATTATGCTAATTGTACCTCACATTTTGTCAGGTACGGCCCACTCTTGTTCAATGTGCCCTTTTGTTGACACCTGCTTTTCCTGTTTTCCAGTGCCTTTCAGGGAAACGCCTTCCTACACAAATCGCCGGCGCGTGACTGGAGGCGACACTCTGACATCATCACGCTCGCTTCCTCGCTCCGCCTCTGATAACAATCTGAACAACGTAGCTGATGCCGGCCCCGCACACTCCCCCGTGCCGTCTCTGAGGAGCCTGCCCCCTTTGGCACACTCGGGGATAGACGCGGCGGCCGACGGCAGCCTGCAGAGCACAGGCAGCTCACTCTCCTCACACTCCCGCTCGCCCTCCCTCCAGCGCGTCAGCGAGGAGCCCGGCACACACGCAGTACGCCGACACACGCCCCTCACGCATTCCCACAGCCGCGGACGCCTCAGGTAAGCATCGCACATCCACAGGTCCTTGGACCTACAGATCTCTGCCCAAAGTTCTGCAGATTTCTCATTCGTAAAAACGCCCATCAATTGGGTCGTTTATAAAATATTTTGGTTAATTTTATTATACACTCCAGTATCAATAGCATCAATAAAAATGCTGGTTTAAAAACAACCCAAAAATGTGTAGTAACCCAACATGCTGGGCTGTTGTTGTTTTTTTACTCAACTATTTAAAAATGTTTGTTTTACTGCTCGTTTAAGTTCAAATTAACTTAAATAAAAGGCAGACTATGTAACTTTTTTAATAAAATTAATTTTAGTTAATTCTCACCATCAATTGTTCTTCCAAAACATGTTTTTGTCTTACCCTGAGTCACTATGGTAAGCATGTTATAATGTGCATCCAGCTGGTTGTTATCGCAGAATAAACCCTGACAGGGTGATTAGGTCTTTATTGAAGCTTGTTTCCGCCACAGAATAAAACATTTTAAAAGATAATTGTGACTTTTATTCTAAGAATTCGGACATTGACGAGTTATAAAGTCAAATTGCTTGATATAAAGTCGCAATTACGTGTTATAAAGTCAGAATTGTGAGATATAAACTCACAATTGCAAATCCAATTCTGAGGACTTTATAACACGCAATTATGACTTTATTTTTCGCAATTGCAAGTTTTATATCTCTCAATTATGACTTTACAACATGCAATTGCAAGTTCATATCTAACAATTCTGAGAAAAAAAGTCAGAATTGCAAGATTAAAAGTCTGAATTGTGAGATAAAAAGTCACAATTACCATTTTGATTTGTTTATTCTGTGGCAGAAACAAGCTTCCATAAGTCTTGCATCAGCCTAAAGTGGTTTATTCTGCAATAACAACCGGCTGGATGTACAACCGCTTATTACACGGCTACTTGCCACATAAGTAAATAATTAGACACAAAATATGAGCTTCCTCGAAGTCTTCTCATAAATGTCTGTCTAGTTTGAACTTGCAGCTTGCTAGCAACTGCTTTCTTCGTGGCACATAAATTGCGATATGTATCTCTCTAAGATTTCATGGTAAAGCATTATCTATTGTGAAGGATTGTTTAATTAATAGGACGGTATGTCTATTAATGGTATAGCTACAGTAACTTCTTCTAGTCATCTTGAGATCCTTTCCATCTAAGCGGGTCATATCTCTTAAGCTTAGTAGTGAATGTTTTATGAGCAGTAGGATAATCATATTCATCCGCGTTATTCTGCAAAAGCATGCCGTTTTGTTTTACCACTAGAGGGCCAAATGTTACATAGTGTATACCTTTAAAATCACTTTTACAATTGTTAACCCAAATTGGGTTTTATCAGCTGCCGTATCCAGCAGTCACAACCCAGCATTTGGTTTGGAAAATTAACCCAGCATTTTTAGAGTGTAGTATCATCAATTTACTAAAATCAATTTTCCATCCCCTCCCCCAAAAAAGTGCAGAAAAGTCTGCCGATTCTGCCTAGGCTTGGGATTATTAATTCCTCCATTAACAGCACTGCCAAATGATCAATGATTTAATTATAACTCTCAACATATCGGTCACCCATCAGCCCCCGTAAGAGGGGTCAAACAATGACAAAGTGTGCATTGATGATTCTGTTTCAAATATATTCACTTACAAAAGTACTGTGCCCTGAAATTCATGTTGAATGGCATTTACATGGTACTACATGGTATTAGTATTGTAGATGGTAAACATACATATTTTATTTATACACACTACCCTGAAACAATATATGTTTCAGGGTAGTGCATCTTGTTCTTGGAAGTACCATGGTATACTTCAAAGTACCTAGTATTACCATTAGTGTACCACGGAACCAGTTATTTTTTGTAAGGGTAATTCCGTGCTGCTGTTATATATAGTTATATTCACATACTGTGGTACATAAATGGTACTGTAAGGTACTTCAAGGAATACCATGGTATTACGATTAAATCAGTTGTTTTCTTTGTAGATTGTATGGTGTTTTCTGAAAGAGGTTATGCATGTAGTTTTGATACTGTTGTTGTTAAAATGCATACCAAGTGTTTTGAGTTATCATATACACTTTATTTATGGCCTCTGAGACGTGTTTGAATGAAGTCACTCAGATTTCTCTGATCGTTCGCCTCCATCTAAAATACTAACACTGTTGTAATCCACCACATCTACGCTTGATCGACATTTGCTCCTTTTAAATCGTGCTATTCAAATGTTTAATATATATTCAGATTAGACTCTCTTCTCCTGCAGAGCTGTGGGACATTGCTGGAATTGACTCTGTTTTGGGACTCCAACAGGCCTTATTGAATTTCCCTGAAACATTGCTTTAAGTCTCATATTGTGTATTTACTGCAGGGAGATGACTGACAGGTTTTTAGAGATTGTGAGACATAGCACTTTATAATTGTGTCACTTCCAAATGGATGAAGAAAACGTTAAACTTACACAGATTAGTTTGAAATTCAAACTCCTAGTGTTGCGTCTAATGTAAATAGGAAGTACTTTGAATTATTCCAAGGGTTAGTGGGTAGTGGGTGTTTGGTGGGTGTGTTGTAGCGCTAATCAGCACAAATCTGACACTGGAGATACAGCAAAGGCCTTTTAGAGCAGGTGTAATGTTTCTACTGTCTGAAACACTCATCTGAAATGTGCTCAATCACAGCTATTATATGCCACGCAAAACAGTGTGACGTGCACGAGAGACCACTCACAATTGATTCCGATTGACTTTGACGTTAGCATTTTGCTAACCTAACATGATACTCTTTATATGGAAATGGTACTGAAATAAACCAAACAATATATTGATTGACTTATAAAGCCACTTTTCGTCTATTCAAATCTTTTGTCTGCAACAATAATCTGAAGTTTTTGAATTATCTGGAGACATTTCTCAGGAAATATATTAATAATATATTATTATTATTATTATTATTATTAATTCAATGGAATTAATGCAGTTAATCAGCAAATCATGCAGTAAATTTAAATAGATGACGAATTGTATAAATATATAAATACACTACCATTCAAAAGTTTAGGGTGTCTTTTTTTTTTTTTTTTTTTTAAGAGAACTCTCTTATGTTTTTGAAGGCTGAATTTAAAATGATTGTTCACCCAAAAATGAAAATTATGTCATCATTCACTCACCCTCAAGTTGTTCCAAACCTGTATGAATTTCTTTCTTCTGCTGGACACAAATGAAGATATTTTAAAGAATATGGGTAACCAAACAGTTGATAGGCTATACAAATACTATGGAAGTCAATAGGGCCCATCAAATGTTTTTTTATAAAGAATATAAAAGTATAAAAATTATGCATGGCTTTACCTTCACTTTGAATTAATTAATATATGTCCTTGCTGAAAAAAAGAGATCTTACTAACCCCAAACTTTTGAATAGTAGTGTTTTATATTTATAGATTCTCTCAATTCTCCATCTGGTACGGATTATAAACCTCAATGCATTTTGGGATTTGCTTATCCACAAAGGATATATACCCTTTCTCTTTGCATTTTGGCAAAACCCTGAAGCAGCAACATTACATGCCCGTCTTAAAATGGTTTTGGAATAGTATTTACCATGTTTCAAAATGATCTGTTATTGCACGCACAGGATACATATTGCAGTTTTGTAGGTTAGAAAAGTGATGGCCACTTTCTGAAGTTATTCTTTTGTGCTATATAACTTCCTTCAGCAGCACACTGTTTGGCTTTGTGTGCTAATTTGGACCACAGGACTCTAATTTTACCGGCATGTGTGGTGTACTTCTGCTAATGAACAACACTTTAGGGCTCACTCTCTTTCTTTGTGTGGTCCTGAGGGGCGTTTGCTGTGTTCTGTCCTAGTTGTCCATCTGTCAGTATTTCCTGACATCCTGGCCTGCTAATATTCAGAACCACCGGCACCAGTGTGTGTGGTTTGTGTGTTTGTTTAATACACAGAATGTGATGATACATACAGGAATTAAGCCAAAACGTCTGTCCTTGGTGTCTGGTCTTCTATAAAAGCCTCTCTGGTCATTGGCCTTTGTCTAGCTGTGTCCACCTGTCTCTCCCTGAGGTGACCGTGGTGACCAGGAGAGTGTGTAATTAGTGGTGTAGCGGAGCGCTCAGTACTGGCCGCCCACTTCCTATTCAGGGTCACATTCGAGGCCATGACATGTTGTTCTAAACATTGTCAAAGTGGATTTAGAGATCACAGGTCTATGGGTGCACAGATGGCAACAACACAGAGGAAACAAAGGTCAGAGGTCAAGTGCAAATGTTATTGGTTTACAGTGTATGATGTTGTGTTAACTTTGGCTCTTGCAATGAATCTGTAAGTTATAAAAAGAAAAAAGATCCAATGAAGCTTCTGATAGAGGTGATGGTGTCACTGAATAAATCCCAAACAGTTTGTCTGTGCTTGTCAAATATATAAACCATCAAGTTGTTAATTGTTAATGAGATGAGATAGTATAATTATGAATTGGATATAATCGTATATTTATATTAAATATGTGCAATGAGAAATTATAACAAATTTTGTGTGGCAGTGTCTCATGTTCTTTAAATATCACTGGGATTTTTGTTTTGTTTTTCTTGTTTTAAGCATAAACTAACTTTTCAGAAAATAATACTTTAGATTTTTGGTCATTTTGCTTCTAAAGTAAATGTATTGTGATTTAAGAATGTTTAAATGTTTGTACCGGGGAAAAAAGGCAAAAGCGTGTAGCGTTTTTTCAGCGTGTAGCATACATTTTTTTTAGATATATTATTGTGCATGCAGGTTTGCAGCCAAGCGAGCTGAAACCAAACACTACATCAGTGGTCGTTTTAAAATGGCTAGCCATTGACTCCTGTATTCATTCACACAGAATGCTAATTTATGGGATTCATTCCCAAATTTAAATGCTGTTGTCAATCCCAAAACGTTGCCCTTTAACCAAGTTATATAATATACAATACAGCATCTTGATGAAGTTTGTCATAGACAGAGTGTTCAGAAATAATGGACGGTCTGGGAGATTGTTCTTTATGATAAGTGCTCATGCACATAACTCAATTTTGCTTAGCTGTTTAAATTGGAATATTGGGACCTGACAACAACCATGTTGTTCTCGGTTGCTGGTTAACCTTTTTTATCCAAGTAACGAAAATATTCTCATACTCATTAAAAGGTTGAATATCTGTTGCAGTATTCCTAATGAGTAATGCACAGTGAAAACTAAGTGTAAGTTTACTTTTCTGTGAAAATATGATTAAAATCTCGTTCCAGTGGGCTGGTTTGACTGTAAGCTGCCGAAAGCTCATTACTCATCATTAACTTGTCTTTTACCACCAGCAAAGAGGCTAAAATTTAGACCTTACCTCATTTCTACTGTTTCATTACTTTCCCGATTTATGAGCTCCGTTTAGAGAGGAAAAAGAGATGGAAGGAGAATTGAGTGATTTATTGATGGCAAAAGGGAATCCATTTTGTTTGTGCAAGGCAGGTAAATGAGGTGTCACTCTGAAAGAGCACTCTCTCAGTCTGGAGCTTTCTGTGATGGATTCCACCCTCAGGACATCCAGACCTGCCACTCCCTCCACACTCACCCGTAGACGGAAGAGCTGGGACTGGGGGAGTGAGTCTGCTGATTTCCTATTGGCTGCTGGGAGATTTAAGAGGTGGCGCTGAGTTCAATATCATCTTCAGCGTTCCTTTGTTTGATTTTCCCGCCACTCCTTTGTTACCATGGTCACGTCATTATGAGTTTGAGTTTGTTTGTTTCAGCTGTGTATCGTTAATTACCTTTAATTGTGTCAGTACTTAAGTTTGTGGTCCGGTCACTTTTACATTTAGTGTGTGCTGCTCTACCTGTTTTGGATTCTTATTATTAAAACGTTGTGTTGGATCTCTCTTCTTCATCTTCGTCTGTTTGCCTGCAACCCCCCGTGACAGATGACCGAACCACTAAGTGTATATGCAGCGGTTCGCTGCTGTGGCTCAAGAGAACCATGACTCTTTTTCTTACACACTCTAAAAAATGCTGGGTTGTTTTAAACCAATTTTGGGTTAAATATGGACAAACCCAAACGTTGGATCAAAAATGCAATTTAAAAATGTAACCCAATGGCTGGGTTTGTCCATATTTGACCCAAAATTGGGTTAAAACAACCCAGCATTTTTTAGAGTGCATCAAACAGTTTTGGCATCTTACCATCAACTCCCCCTTCGAGGGCGAGATCCTGAAGTCGTTGTTCTGTATCGTGGCCAACTACCACCACCCTATAGACCTCCCAGACTCCACCAGACTTGACTGGAGAGCGTCCTACCCCGATCCAGAGCACAGCCAGACCCAAAGCCGGATTTACCACCTTCGACCATGGAGCATTTGCGTGAGCCCCCCGCAGACGTAGAGGGACCACCCGCCGCGACGAGTGAGCCAGAGCCCAAGAAAGAGGACAGTGCTTACCATCACCCCTGAAGAGGTACCCCAGATTGAGTCTGACCAGGGGTGTGAGCCCGTGATAGCAGCAGCAGAGGGAATGGAAACAGAGGACTTGCTGATAGACTTCAGTGAGGAGGTATCGACTCCCACCCAGTCCCTGATTCATCATCGCTGTTTAAAGACAGCACAGAGAACTTTATAAACTGCAATTTTTCTGTTAAGCCTTTATCATCGCTGCTTCCAGTCAACATTAAGGACTATATGGACTGTGATTTATTAATTTCATCGACCTGCATGGACTTTGTCCTTCTCACTGTGATCCTGTCAAGTTTTATGTTACCACCATCACCGCAAAGTTCAGCCAGTCCTCCAGCCCCGCCAGTGCCAGAGGTTTACAGCCCCTGCGTCGTCTCCCAGGGTGCCCTGCTGTGACGCTGAGCCACAGGTCGTGCAACCACCAGCAGCGCCTGTGCAATAGGATCCTGCCGCTCTGCCTCCGGCCTCTGATCCCTTCACTCTATCTCGGCCTGTAGACCTGCCTGCTCCGCCTTGGCTCCTCCCACCCTCGGCTCCATCGGAGACCCTCGGCCTTGCGACTCCACCGGGTTCACTCGTCCCACCAGCTCCCCCTTGGTCAGTCATCACTCTAATTTCATCACGGACTTACGGGTCGTATTTTTTTTCTATAATATTTATATTCTATAAATAAATAAAAAATTATATCTAGACTTCTTTCTTTTGATTTTGGTTTGAAATGATGTAATTTCTTGACAGGTTTCTTGTGAATCACCCAGGTCCTATTCTGATAGAACAATTGTCTTTCTCATTGCAAAATATTCTAAAGGAATAAAAGGAAGGAATTGAGAGAGGGAGAGAAAGGAGAAATAGGTAATTTCTTGTTGATAGTGATGTCTCCAAAATTGCTGGGAGGATAGGATGACCCAATAAACACAAACACACACACACACACATTTATGCTCTGCCAGAGGAGAGGCTTCACAGCGACTCCATTACACTCAATTAACCCCTAAAAGGGACAAGACAGACTGAGAGAGATTCCAGCAGAAGAACGGAAGAGATGATGAGACATAACTCATTTTATTCTTTCATCTTAGTCCGTCCACAGAGACCATTTTACGATTGTGCACTTATGCAAATAACCGTTTGCAAGATAATGACTGATTCCGATGCCTTATTCTGTTATTACAAAGCATATGAATCTCTCCACTGAGGCTGGTCTGGTTGGTCTCAACATTTTTTGAAGGGTCATTTCTTCCAGATAATGTCTTCTTGGCTATATTTCTATTGTCAATCGAAGATGAAAGCTTTCTTTAGCTGACATTTTTTAAAGAAAATTGTAGTTTGATAGCAGCACAGTAAAGCTAAAATGAAGTTACATTGAATCTATTTTTTTGATGTAAAAGGCTCTTTTTTTCACAGTAATCCCAGGACATTATTGTAAAATGACCAGAATGTCTTTACTGGTAAATTCACAAAGATGTTCACACAAGCAACGGCTCTGACTTTTATTGTTAAGAGATCATTGATTCAGCAGCACCAAAATACCAGTAAATTCTGTGATGTCAGTCAGTTGTCTTCATTCGCCCACATGAGGTGTTCAATTTAATAAAATATTTTGACACCTGAGGGACAGATGTAAGGGGATTATCACACAAAACGTGTTTTTGTTTTTAAAAACACGACGCGAATGATAATATCCAACTGCTGAGCCACAGCACTAATAAATGAAATAGAAAAAGAAAAGAGGATAATTATTTTTAATTATTATTAATTCAACTTCTTACATCAAAGCATTCTGACCTCGTACGTGTTCATACCGTAATTATCATAATCTTAATTCTTTGTTCACACACAGATACTGGTAATTTTTTAGTAATGTTACAACTTCTCATTGGTAAATTGCCAGTTTTTACTGTTCTGTTTTTTGTTTTGTTTTTTAATTCCTGTTCACACATGATCTCTTAACGGTAATTTACCAGCAAATATGGTATGTGTGATAGGTGTTAATGACATACAAAAATATTCTAAATATTAAATACAATAGTATATAATAACACTGAAATATATATATAATGGAAGGTTCTGGGCTATAGCAAACACTGGACTGTACTCAGGGCCTTCTCTCACTGGAACGGACTCAATAACTTCTCTCACTGGAACGGACTCAATAACTTCTCTCACTGGAACGGACTCAATAACTTCTCTCACTGGAACGGACTCAATAACTTCTCTCCCTGGAACGGACTCAATAACTTCTCTCACTGGAACGGACTCAATAACTTCTCTCACTGGAACGGACTCAATAACTTCTCTCACTGGAACGGACTCAATAACTTCTCTCACTGGAACAGACTCAATAACTTCTCTCACTGGAACGGACTCAATAACTTCTCTCACTGGAACGGACTCAATAACTTCTCTCACTGGAACGGACTCAATAACTTCTCTCACTGGAACGGACTCAATAACTTCTCTCACTGGAACGGACTCAATAACTTCTCTCACTGGAACGGACTCAATAACTTCTCTCACTGGAACAGACTCAATAACTTCTCTCACTGGAACGGACTCAATAACTTCTCTCACTGGGACGAACTCTGAGATTTCTCTCACTGGAACGGACTCAATAACTTCTCTCACTGGAACAGACTCAATAACTTCTCTCACTGGGACGAACTCTGAGATTTCTCTCACTGGAACGGACTCAATAACTTCTCTCACTGGAACGAACTCAATAACTTCTCTCACTGGAACGAACTCAATAACTTCTCTCACTGGAACAAACTCAATAACTTCTCTCACTGGGACGAACTCTGAGATTTCTCTCACTGGAACGGACTCGTGAATTTCACTCTCAGGAACAGATTCAGGAATTTCACTCTTCGGAACGGACTCAGGAACAGAGTGTGTGTATGTATATATACACACATATATTTGTCATGCTGTATAGTTGAAACACTCACTGGAAGCAGGACTTTAAATCCCCAGTTTTATATATGTTATTTTATTATTATTTTTCATTAATATGTAGTTATATATTTAGTTCAATTCGTTTTTTATATATATTTACTTTGATAAAAAAAATTATAATAATAAGTTTTAGTCATTTTAGAACCCCTGCTTATTTTAGTTTAACCATTTTTTATTTTATTTATTTTTTTACAGATTTAGCTAACAATAACAACAGTGTGAGCCAGTCTGGCATATATTTTACTTCAGATCACAGGGTGTGTTTCATTATTTACATCCCGTGGGGAAAGTAGAGATGATATCACACGTACGGCGTGAGTTTGTGGATTAGTTGTTCACATCATGATGACAGCATAGGGACTTAGTCTGTGACTTCGGATCAAGCATCAGTCCTTTCTCTCAGGCTGCTATTACCTAAAGAGAGAGAAGGAACTGTGAGAGATTGTGGAAAAGAAGCCTCTGATTCATTGTTGACACTGGCACCTGGCGAATCAAGACAGTTGCTTTCAATTTATCTCTCCATGATGGCAGTTGCCAGGGTTACTGAAGTATAGTTGGCGTCCAAGGAGGCAGCCGAGAGGATGCTCGGGAGAGGTATAGAACCAATATATCACTTTGTCACACCCTTTAACAGGACACTGTATGCCTGAGGGGTTTAGTGTGGTCAATCAGCTGAAGGTTGTTGTTCTCTGTGAGAGTGTGTGGGGTTCTGGAGGTTACACATGTCTGTATGTGTGAGTTAATACCTAAAGGTGTGTGTCATTAAGTCTGAATGAGGTCAGTGCTTCTCTACAGAGAAACACATGTTAGAGGTTATGAGCACATTCAAGCTGGGGTAGTTAAAATGATACCGCCGTGTTTCAAAACCTGGGAAACTTCCTACCTAGACAGCACTGAATGTTCATATCAAACAATTAGAGGCATTTAAATATATATAAAAAAATGTAGGCATCATAGCTGGATTCAAATCGAATCGTTTAAATAGAACATCTTCAACTCAATACGCATTTTAGGAATGTGCTTGAGAAATATAAATGCGTTCACATATATTTGTATATAAGTGAAGTATCTATCTAGACAGCATCTTTGAAGGATCGCGGGTAGATTAAAATGTTAAAATTGAGCATGTTTAGACATCAAATACATGCATTCGAATTCAATGCTTTTGATTCAGACATTTAAATTGAAAAAATTTGGCCATCATAGGAATATTTTTATGTTTTTGTCAAACTATTTTAGCAATCATAGATTAATCTGAATGTTTGAATCTAAAACATTTAAACATTACATGTGAGTTAAAATTTTTTTAAAAATTTAAAATTAGCGACGCTAATCTGCGTTGATTGGTCAGATGACCCAGCAGTGTTTACATAGATAATACTTATTGTTTAACACGGAGTACAATGATGCTTTTATCAATTAAATCGTGTTATAATAATGATTATAGTCCACTGCTTTGTAGTTTGTAGTAAAAAACGAAAAATAAGATAAAGAATTTAATTTTATGTTAGCGAGCATAGCCCAGAGTTCATATTGTAAAAGCACAATCAGTCTTTGTTTGCGTTAGCCCGATGCATAAACATAACGTTTTTACAAAAAAAAAAATGCAGTTACGTTACTACGAGGTATTACTCTATTTTTTTAAGACAACTCCGAAAACAACGACAAACACTTCACATATCTCAATACAATTGTCATTGAAGACCTAGAAGCTAAACGGTGCTTACACAACAAACAAAATAATAATTAAGCATGCTACATAAAACATAAAAGCAACAATTATTAATAACACTTACAGGTTGTGATACGGCGGACGAAGCTGATGCAAATACATGAACCTTCCTTCTAAATCAGCCGGCTCGCGAATCCAAGTTTGATTGCATTTAAAAAGCAATCGTCTTCAAAATGGCGCAAACAAAGCACAAGGCTCGGACTACTTCTGTGGTATAGTTGTATATATGAATTGTAGCCACTTAGTCTTCAAATGCTCCTCCTTGGGCAGATGAAAAAAGTTGGCTTTTGAGTCGCACTTCAGAACACAGCGTCTCGTCGCCATGATGTTTTCTCTGGCCTTGGAGCGCAATAAGTGGGCGTATCGTATTCAAATAACTTGACAAGTTGACGTCATCTAGTCAGAGAAAAAGCTTCGGTCTTCTAACGATTCATAAAAATGACTCCGAGTCGACTCTTACTTTTGAAAGACAATAACTTAATATACGGTGCGCTTTCATATTTCAAACTTTGCAGGATGTTTTTGTTCACTTAGATCTATGTTACACACTACATGAAAGGTAAATTTCAAAATTCCATAATAGGTGCCCTTTAATGTGTACATACATGTTTTTACATTGTACTTATATTTTAAAAATACCAGCATGTAATTGCAGCTGTAATTAATTTATGTATTTACATTTGTAATTACACAGTTGACCCTTCCCTTACACCTTAACCCACCCTTATACCTACCCATACCACCACACCTGTCCCTAACCTTACCCGTATCACACCTCAATAGCAGCATAAGTGTTTTGCAATACAATATGAACACATTAATAATACATTGTACTTATTTTTGACGTAAGTACATAGTACTTAAAGCCACTTATTATAAAGTGGGACCAAATTTTCAAATTGCATGTTTGAATCAACTGTTTTTATGTATCATAGGTGTTATCAAATAGCATGCTTTTAAACCAAACATTAAAGTGAAGTGACGTGTAGCCAAGTATGGTGCCCCATACTTTGAATTTGTGCTTTGCATTTCACCCATCCAAGTGCACACATACAGCAGTGAGTTTGAAAACACACACGCACACCCTGAACACACTCCCGGAGCAGTGGGCAGCCATTTTTGCTGCGGCGTCCAGGGAGCGATTGGGGGTTAGGTGCTTTGCTCGAGGGCACGTCAGTTGTGGGTAATGACAGTGGAAGAGAGCGCTGTTCATTCACTCCCCCCACTTACTTTCCTGCCGTTACTGAGACTTGAACTCGTAACCTTTGTGTTACAAGTCCGACGCTCTAACCATTAGGCCCGATAATGCTTACGTAACCGGTCCTACTCGACCCGCTTACAATTAGGGATGCCCCAATCAAGTTTTTTGTTCCCTCGATCCGATCGGGACAGACGGAATTGTCACTTGCCAGATCAGGCCAGTGCTGCATCGTCACAAAAGTTTATAAGTCTTGTCAGTTTAAACATGCAAGCGATTTTTATCCATTTAGTGCACAAGTATTGAATTGAGTTTTCATTCTCGTCTTCTTGCACTTGAAGGTAAAAATACACACAACTAAAGTATGTCAAAATGCCCATCTTGGTGAGCACATAAACACTGTTGGTTGTTTTACTGAATGTAAACAGATGAGAAAGAAATCACATGTGACAGTATATTGGATCTGTGCATTTGGTCTTAGTGACGGCAGCCTAATAAACCTGCTGCTGTCTGTGTCATTAATGTTAATCAAACAACAAAAGACTCACTGATCTTGGCTGAACAACCTTTTGAGCTTTAACAAGGATTAACCTATATTTAATCTATACATCGAAGAACATGCAGTATTATGTTACAGTATTTATGTACCTGAAAACTACTCTGAGACACTTTGAGCTATTTCTTGTGATTTGTTCTTATTTTATTACTGAAGACTAACTTGTCAATATATATTTTTTACTTTATATTAGTTAGACTAGTAGTTTTTGCCGTGGTATCTAAATTAGAATCCATCAATAATTGTGAAATTTCAATGTGTCATTTTTTGGTGGCTTATTTATTAGAATATAATGAACAAAACAAAAGATTACAAAAACTTTTATTTGGTTTATTTATTCATTCATTGGCCTATTCAAGGCAGATACAAATAAACAGTAAATAAACGACTTTCGAGTGATTTGTTACAACAGACTTCTTTGGTTCTTGTGACGCACATTTGAGCTTCTTCTTGTCCTCTTAATGGCGGTTGGCAGACCCACTTGAACGCCACCTACTGCACCACACATGCGTGACAACTGACGAAAAAATATTGGATCGAGCTTAGCCTAGCCAATACGGATCAGTTAAAAAAACGGCTTGATTGGTCTCGATACTGATCCTTAAAGGGATAGTTCACTTTAAAATGAAAATTCTGTCATCATTTACTCACCCTCAAGTTGTTTCAAACCTGTATTAATTTATTTCTTCTGCTGAACACAAAGAAAGATATTTTGAAGAATGTCAGTAACCAAACAGTAGTCTGTACCCATTGACTTCCATAGTATTTTTTTTTCCTACTATGGAAGTCAATGGGTACAGACTACTGTTTGGTTACTGACATTCTTCAAAATATCTTTCTTTGTGTTCAGCAGAAGAAATAAATTAATACAGGTTTGAAACAACTTGAGGGTGAGTAAATGATGACAGAATTTAAATTTTAAAGTGAACTATCCCTTTAAGATAGGAGATTGGAGATCCTTGTTAACATTAGCAGTCTGTTTTCTTTCGTTTTGAATTGTTCTATTTAAAAGTAGACATTTCATTATAGATATATTTTAATTTATAGGTTAATTTATGAGACGCGCTCCAGTTCACGCGCAGGCGCCTCCGTGTCGTGATTATCTATTGTCTGCTATATTTACTTCTTATTTATTAAATCCAGGCAATTGGTTAATGAAACATTGATTAAAATTAACATAAAATTAATGCAAAATGAAATTCACTTTAAAGAAAGGCATTGTGCTTTCTGTTTGAGGTCTCTGTTAAAGTTTTATGGTAGTTTTTTAGTGCTACTTCAGAGCGGTCGCGTCCGTAACGGAGAACTGTCACGTCCTTACATTGTTTTTTCCTCATAAATGCGTACACGAAAAATAAAATAAAATGAATATTTTATGTTCTGTGGAGAGCCAACCCTTCTTCATCCGGTGGGTAGTATTACTTTTGATTTGCGCAGTGTAATTCACAGAATTACTAAAAAATATTTTGCCTCCTAAAAGTTAAAGATTTTTTTGTCACGCATGAATGATTTTTTGTCATGCGTGTCTATTTCCCTCATTAAATATAAAACGCATGTGTAGACTGATATTTTTCTAATGCTGGACTCCTTTAAGGGAGTAGCCTATGGATAAACAGACGTTTCAATATATTGGTATTAAATGCATTTTCTGAGAATTTATATTTCAAGTTTTGACTGCAAATGTTACGTCCATAACGCTGGAATTCCCCAATTTTAAATAATTTATCCTCAACTAGTTTTGTGGTGTAGGTCTATGTATTTTATAATGCATTATAACTTCAAATGATACTAATAGTAATTTAAAGATGAGGTCGCATTGGATCTGGACGGGAAGGATAACTCTGGGAGTTGGAAGGGGTTTGTCGAGATTCTGCAGGTTCGTGGATCTGAGTGTCGCGATTTCGGTTTCATATCGCATATCGTTACTAGAATGTTACTTTTGTATAGTTATTTTGCTGAAAGTAACACAAAAGTAATACAGGAGTAATGTAACGCATTTCAATTCTGAGACTGTAATATTGTACGGTAATTAATTACTTTTAAATTACAGTAACAAGTAATATATAATGTATTACAGTTACAGCATGGGGACTTAGTCTGTGTGTGACTTCGGGTCAAGCCATCAGTCCTTATTACCTAAAGAGAAAGAAAAGAACTGTGAAAAGAAGCCTCTGATTCATTGTTGACACTGGCACCTGATCAAGACAGTTGCTTTCAATTGATCTCTCCATGATGGCAATCGCCAAGGTTATCCTACACATGTTCAAATCTTGTAAAAATGTATTGTGCATCACACATACATTCAAATCGGATGTTTGGACTGTCTAGGTAGGAACCTCAATAGGGTAGGAGTTTTGAAACGCAGCATATGTCTCTGTGGCTTCACACAGCCTGTGAAACTTCCTCATGCATTCGAGTCTGAGATCAGACAGAGAGCGGGAGTGTGACGTTTATGTCATCTACAGGCTGCCGTTCCTCAGGCTCCGCTGCACTGCTTCAAATCTATCGTCTTACAGATGTCCTAAATAAAAAGAACACTTGTCAGAGGCTGTGTATGTCTGTTTTATGATGATTGATGTGTGTGAAATATGGTATTACTGCAAAGCCGGCCAATGATTTTCAGTGCTGTTTATTACAGCCTTGTGGCGGCTCTGACTGATCAATACTGAATCTGAGGAAACCGTGACGACAGGACTCCATACCTCTCTGTCTCTCATCCATTCACTTCTTACAGCCTCTGTCCATCATTACTTTCTATTTCCCACTCTTTTTTCCTTTACAACCCTTTCCTTTTCCTCTTTCAGTTCCTTATCATATCTCCGCCCTTAAATTCCTCTCTCTTTCTTGTTACTCTGCATTTACATGCTGCAGTCACTCTAGCCTCGTACCGCTGCAGTAATTGGAAAGCCGTCACTGAGCTCGATGTTGAGAGAGAGAGAGAGAGAGAGAGAGAGAGAGACGGAAAGAGTATGTGAAGGTGCATGTGTGTTCAGACTGACTGGTTTTGACAGTAAAGGCAAAGGTTCAAGAATGTCCTTGCTCATGCTGGAAGATATCAGCTATTTTTTTTAGAATCAAAACAGTGTGGTGAATTAATTAAACAGTTTCATCAGTTTTTGCATATAACATTTTTAGAATATAAACCTGCATTCACTAATTGCCTGCATGCAGTTTGACTATAGTATACTCCTGTGTGTGTGTGTGTGTGTGTGTGTGTGTGTGTGTGTGTGTGTGTGTGTGTGTGTGTGTGTGTGTGTGTGTGTGTGTGTGTGTGTGTGTGTGTGTGTGTGTGTGTGTGTGTGTGTAAAGACATAGTTAATCACTACAAAAATTGGCAAGATAAAGAAAACATTTGAAAAAGTTATTTTCAATCACACATCATACATTTTTGTGCCATTTATCTCATTTGCATAACACTTTTAGTTAATCAGGTGCTAAAACAGCACAAATAAACAATTAAATAAGCAGGTGTGATTCATTCTTAGTGAATTCACCCCATAACATTTGAGCAGAATGCCAGTAGAGGGGAAGTTAACATCCTTAGGACACATAAACCTGTTAAAGCCCATAAAATGAGTGTCCCTGAGTGTGTGTTTTGCTGTAATGAATGTGAATTCTTGTTCCTCACTGGACTGAAAATGGGAATTGTGGGATATTGCCGCTTTCTGCCGTCGCTGTTGTGTGTGTGTGTGTGTGTGTGTGTGTGTGTGTGTGTGTGTGTGTGTGTGTGTGTGTGTGTGTGTGTGTGTGTGTCTGTGTGTGTGTGTGTCCAATGAATATGTGTCTGGAATGAATGGGTGAACGACTTGAGATGAATGAGAGAGACAGGGCTACAGCCACTCTTCCTGCAGCTGCATTAACATTCAGAAGCTGTCTTGCTGACAGAGAGAGAGGGAGACGGGGAGGGCAGAGAGACAGGGGAGGGGAGGGGAGGACTTGGAGGGCAGAGAGAGAGAGAGAGAGAGAGGGTTAGGAGGGGCTGTTGATTACAGCACTAGGAGAATGTGTGTATGTGTGTGTGTTTGTGCTGTTTTAGAGGGGTGAGGTGAGTCGTGCTCAACCCCCCCACACACTAATCAATCCGGACCCCTGGCGCCCGCGAGTTGTCGTCGGCGACCGTCCGCGTACGGATAGAATGTTCAGGGCGAGTGCGCGCCAGCCCAGCTTTGGGGAAACGGCGCAGCCTCGTCACAGCGTGTGTACGTGTGCGAGTGTGTGTGCGAGAGCCACGGGGAGTGAACATGCCCCACTCGCGGCGAGAGCAGCCCGAGCGCTCGGCGCCGTTCGCGACAGGCAGCCGTTAACGGGAGCGAGGGGGAGGGCGGGGAGCGCTCAGAGGGAGGAGAGGAGAGGAGAGGTGGAAGAAAGGAGGAGAGAGGAGCAGAGGAGGAGAGAGTGATAGGAAGAGAGGGAGTGAGCCGCTCGCACCTGACGGCCCTGGCCGGTTCAGGAATATCGAGTAGGAGACCCACGCGCGCACGCACTCACGCTGCCGCCTTCTCACGGGACCATGTCGGTGACCACCGGATTTGGCTACCAGTTGCCGGGCATCACCACGGTAACCTATGTTTTTGTTTACAGCCCGGGGACGGTCCAGCGGGACCCCAGCCCTCCTCCCGCGGGGCCCTCGCACACACTCTCAGGAGCCCGGGGCCCCAAACGGAAACTCTACAGCGCCGTGCCGGGGCGCACCTTCATCGTGGTCAAACCGTACTCGCCGCAGGGAGAGGGAGAGATCCAGCTGAACCGCGGAGAGAGGGTCAAAGGTGAGTGCCCTTTCCCTGCTTATCGCTTTGCATCTGACAGCTGTCAATCTTCTAGAAAGAGGCGGGGTTTGGCCAAGTGAGCTTTGTGATGCAAAAATCTATTAGAAACAGAAGCTCAATGTTTGTGCATTGCAATGTGTCTCATGATTTTTAAGTTGATCTGTTTGCTCTTTATCAGGCTCTACAGGAACTCAAAAATCATGAGACACATTGCAATGCACAAGTGTGTGTGTGTGTGTGTGTATATATATATATATATATATATATATATATATATATACACACACACACACACACAGGGAACATTTTATATATAAAAACTGAAGGATAAAAACACCTTCAACACATAAAACACACACACATATATATATATATATATATATATATATATATATATATATATAAACGTTCCCTGTGTTCACACTGTACATATTACTGTACATATGATGTATTTATAAATGTGTGAGTATAAATAAATATATTTATTTTTAAATAAAAATAAATACATACATATTGAATTATACAGATCATTATTAGTCATAGTAATTTTTTCCTAAATACTACAAATATAATAAATAAATTTACATTCAAAATATATTTTTGTATACATGTGTGACGAAGTGAAAACTGAAATATTAATACACAATAATGCAGGCTGTGGAACCCAGTATTCTTGTATATAATCTATAGTATACAGTAAGATGTTGGCATTACTATAGCCAGAAAGTAATTTAGGATAGCCTGTGAACTACATCTGCTGAGTGAGTTCTGAACAGGACTGTAGTTTTCTGTTTTAGGGACGTCTTTAACATGTCATCTGCACTGGTATGTCTCAGAACAGGGCGACGAAGGGTTGCTGTTTGTCAAACACTGCTCTCTGGAGACCGTCTTTCTCATCACATACACACACACACACACATACACACTGATGCTCAGCTGTAAGGGCCGTTCTCACTTGCTTACCTGCTCTAAGTAGTGAATCTTGATCCGGAGGAGATTCAACTCAGAATCAAGTCAGACAATGTTTATGTATTTGTGCTGTGTACATGACGTTAGTAAAAGATGTGGATGTAACTCATACTCACTGTTGAGCGTGTAAATGAATGCTGCTCTGGTGTGTGTGTGTGCGTTTGCGTGTGCGTTTGCGTGTGCGTGTGCGTGTGTGTGTGTGCGTGTCCATGGCTCAGGTTCATGGCTTATGTGTTGTTCTGTTCTTGTCTCCATTCATGCTTCAAACCAGACTACCACTCAAACGCATTGGAAGGTAAAGAACTCTGCATCCATCCCACTGCCCTCCAGTGTGTATGAGTGTGTGTGTCCCATGCACAGCCCTCTACAGTGGTGTTTTTATCCTTCAGTAACTCTTTCTTTCCACTCTGCTCTACCTGCATGCCCACCTGTGCTCACACATCTTTACCCAGCACCCTGAACACACACACGGCGATGTTAGTTGGTTTCCTTCCTCCCTCTTTAATCTGTATGGAAAACTATTACACACATTCTGATTGCTGTCACATTTTATCCTTAAAGCATTTTAATAGATTATAATTTGATCCATTTGCATTCAGAGAATTAGATAATTGCTCTGAGATTGCTCCTGTGTAGCTCATAGTGGAGCTTCATTTAAATATTAACTTTGTCTCAGATTTTTCTACAAAAATTATTATGGAGGAATAAAAAATAGACAGACAAGATTAATATTTGCGTACAGTATGAGTAAAGCGTTATATATTTATGCACCTGGCAGAGCTTAGATCATGTGTTCTTGAAAGAATGTGAATGGAAGTTGTTTATTATTATTATTATTGCTCAGATGCTGCTTTTTTATTCTTGAGACATTAGCTTTGTCTCAGATGTTTCTCCTAAAATGGTTAAAAAATACATTAAAGAGAAATACATTAAGATATACAGATGGACATTTGCATACAATATAAGTTATATATAAGAATTTGAATTGTATCATTTTATTTTGAATAAGAGTTTTTTGCAGCTCCATTTAAATGATGTATAGATATACTGTATTGATATTCTGTATTAATTCATCCATGAGGTGAATATTTGCATACAGTATGAGTTATATATGTGCAGCTTGAAATAATTTGAATGGAAGTTATTATTATTATTCATTATTGCTCTTTTTCAGTTCATGAGACTCTAAGGTACTAGTTATGCTGCATTTAAATGTTTGTCTGAGATGTTTCTTTTGTAATTCCTTTAGAGAAATAAAAATTTGTCAACAGTTGGCGAACAGTAACAGTATAACGCTATAAAGTTTATGTGGCTAGTATATGATAATGAGAATAGTTTGCGTTCAAATTGAGATCTGGCTTTTGATTGCACACTTTGGTATCTTGGCAAATATTAGCTCAGTTTGTGACCCTGTTGGGAGTATATAGGGGTCATTTCTAGGGTATTTTTCTTGAGAGACATTTTTAAGCAAAGGTCGCAGTTTTCTCTCCATTTAATCTCATTGCTGCCTGGGAGAAGCTTCTGATATGTTTAAGAGATTTGTAATTGTGCTGTCCTATGGATATCTTATATGTAATCCTTTAGTCCAGAACAGCTGCATGTACTCTGACTCACATTCCTGTGCTGGGCAGCAGGTGCATTAGTGCCCATGAAGTGCCAGAACGCCCATGCTGGTGGAGATGGAAGTGCCGTTATAATCTGGTGGCACCATGACAACATGCTGCTTGTTCCAGCTCAGAAACTGCCAGGACAAACCATATGCTGGACACACGACACATCTCTTACATAACGGCACCATATGTTAAAAACGTTTCCATTTCCTGTGTGTGCCCTTTCTGTTCTTGTAGCACCTCTGTAACCTTAAAGAGACCAAGCGAGCAACCAGCAGTCTCTCTTTAGCTCCCAGCTCCTGATAAGTTCACAGTGCCCATCTCACTGACGTTCATTAATATAGGAGTCGCTGCTGGGAAAACAACATCTCATTTTAAGCCTCAGCGATGCTATCTATGCAAACAGCAGGTCTCATTTCTTAACTACTCAAGTTTGTACTTAAAGGAACAAGCCGACTTTTTGGGACTTTAGCTTAGACAGAGTTACGGCACGCACGGAGATGAAAAGGGTATGTATGGACTTATCTAACTCCGGGGTATACGGTGAATAAGCTAAAGTCCCAAAAAGTCATCATGTGTCCTAAATGTAGGTACACTTAAAAATAAAAAAGGTTCTTTATTGGCATTGATGGTTTTATGAAGAACCTTTAACATCCATGGAACCTTTCCATTCCACAAAAGGTTTTTTTTTTTTTATAGTGGAAAAAAGGCTTTAGATTATTAAAATGTTCTTCACCCTAAAGGCCAGTTCACACAGTAGCAACAAACGCCCACCAACTCAGGCAATCACCAAATCACAATACATCACATTCTACGACAAGCACTGATTTAACATGCACTGAAAACAAGTTTAGACCAATGCCAACAGACAAGGTTAAAACACTGATCCGACAAAATGCAGCAAACCTGTCTGTTGCCTTTGGTTGACGTCTGTCTATTAATTAAAAATATATATATATTTTAATGCAGCCTTAAGAAGTTCACGGTCTGATTATAAATACTTTTAAGAAGTCTATTATGCTAATCAAGGCTGCAAATATGCAGAAAAAAATACAGTACTTTTTTACAGGACCCTTTGGTGAATTCAAAAACAGAATTTATTTGAAATCATGTAACTCTTTACTGATCAATGCATTCTTTCTGAATAAAATTATTAATTTCTTTAAAAAAAGAAGAAAGTCTTACTGTCTTCAAATTGTAGGGTATACTACTTGTTAAATATTTTTAATATAATATTAATTCTACACAAATGCATTATAGATAACTGCACATTTTCCCTCATCTAGAATCCAGAGATTTTGTGTGAGAATATTTTCTGCGCATCAAGGTATGCAATTTGTATACGATTACTGGTGAATGAGACCCAATCACTTTATTTTACCTTTGGAGACTCTCACTCCCCGATAAAATCGCGTTTGGGTGCACAACTGTCTACGAGACCTTGAGGACTGAATAAACCTTCTCGTGACTTCAGGTTGATAACCTTTAGCGTGCTCTTGTGGGAATGTTTTGATGGCACTGTGCCTCATACAGATGTGAAATGCATTTTGACTGTGGCTTCAGTTCATTGGAGCTTACTAACTTCAGCCTTGCTTTGAGGTCGCAGATGATAAACGGATGAGGGCTGGAAATCTATCCCCTCGCAGGGTTGAGATATGCTACTGAAAAAAATATAATAGAGCATTTTTAGGTCAGATTGAGGGTAATGTCACATCTCAAGCTCGATGCGATTGATACATTTGGGAAAGACTAAAGGTCAGAGTGTATTTTTTTTACCCAACAACTTTTGGTCACATCATACAGGACACAAAAATGGGTAACAGAAATTGTATTGGTATATACTTTGATATATAACATTTTTTAGTATCACCTTTGTACCAGTATGTTTGATATTCCTATTTCACTCCAAAACTGTGACACTCAACCTGAGTACCGGTCTCTAATTAGAAAATCAACATAATCATAGACGTCAAATTTTGATGAAGCACAAGCCAGGGATTTCCAAAATAAAGTTTGAGGAGTAAAACTGACATTCACAATAAGCTGTTGTCTGTCGGCTTGTTCAAAGACACTTCATCTGTTTCTATCTCTCTTACAATGCTGTTAATCTGTATTTCCTTCACTCTTCGTCTCTGTCCTTACCTTGACTTTTTTCTCTTCTCTCTCATTCCATTTTCTGACAGAGGAGAATGTTTATGAGGAGATCACGCTCGGTAAACATGAAGCCCACTAATATCCACCTGTCCTTTCCTCTGTGCTGTTCATATCTCCTATATGATATTCAGTAGATACTGATAGTACAGTCATAGTATCAGCATTGTAGGCCTACATAGGCACACTTTGTCTTTTCCTAGTGCTCTGATGTATGTGTGTTGTCTCTCTCCGGCAGAGTCCATCAAAGAAAGTGAAGAGGAAGGTAAATTCATTAGTGTATAGCTCTGTGCGCTGCGTTGGTCCTGCTGGACTCTCTGTAGGCTGCTTTAGGTCAAACAGAACCAGTGTGAGACCACAGACCACCAATAGAATAAAGATCCCTGTAGATCCAGTGCAGTAGGCTACTAGGTTTTAGCGAAAAAGGATGGAATGATGGATGAGGGTGTGTGTGTGTGTGTGTGTGTGTGTGTGTGTGTGTGTGTGTGTGTGTGTGTGTGTGTGTGTGTGCGCGCTCACACATTCATTCCTTTGACCATGATGTTGTATAATTGTAACTGTGTGTACATATGATTTTATGTTGAAAATTCCTTTTTTATGTCCATGCTGTTAAATCTTTTTATGTCCATGCTGTCAAAATCAGTTCATTTGTCCTTTTTTTTTTCTTCTAAATGTCATCACCAGAATCTCCCTATGTAGAGCATGAAATTAAGAAGGAGGATGGCCGTGGTTATGTGGACGATAAAGGTAATCTTCCCCATGTAGCTCAGCTATTCTGCTATACCTATTCTGTAAACAGTAGGTACAGAAGTACACTGTAGGTGTAGACTGAAATAGATGTGTGTCTGTTTTCATATCTGTGATAAGTTTTAATTTTTCTAATTCTCTAAATGCTGCCCTGCATGATCTTGAATGCATTCCCCGCTCATGGTAATAAGGTTGAATGGTTGAAATAAGGTAATATTAAAAGATTTACCCCTTTGCACTCAATCACAATGTCATCAGTGATTGGAATCAATTTGTCGGCACTCAAGAGAGCAAGCAGATAAACACGGGCGCTGGTCTTACGGGTGTTGTTGTTTAACATTAGTGGGCGTTGATGCATGCGATAGTCTTACAGTGTAACGGAAACGTGGCTGTCGCGCGCATGATGTCGTTAATATTCCACGAGCATTGGGAGTGTCCCACAGCCATTAATCATGTTTGTGAATGTCTAATCTGGCTGTTATTTGCAGCAGTTCCATTTTCATGCCTGTCTTAAAGATTAATAAGTATAGGTGTACGAGACTAGAGCATGCTGGGAAAAAACATGAGCTCACATTGATAATCTGCTCTGTGACAAAGTCATTGCTGGTCCAATCAACAATCATGTGACTGTAGGGCAGTTTGAGTGACAATGGCTGAACCTTAGTGGGAGCAAAACTGTTCTTTTTTTGAAAATGGCCTTTAAGGAAGGAACAGATAAAGGAGACTTGCTTGACCTTGTGTCCTGAAACAGTATTTCAGTTTGAACCTGAAATAAGTTGATTTGCTTTCATGATAATTAGGTGCCTTAAAGGAGAACTCCGGTCAATTATAACATTGAGCTCAATTTTTAGTAAATTTGGAGTGCTGTCAATACAGAGAACAACGACAAAAATCGGTGTTGCCTACACCGTGTTATCCTCTTTTTAAAATTTGCACCCTATTGACTTGAATGGGGCAAGTTTTAAACCTGCTTTTATTTCTCTTATCATCCTTGATGTGTCATACAAGTGCCCAGCCATGTTGAGTGATTCCTTCAGAGTGAACACGGTGAATCTGACTGCAGTAGATGTGAAAGATATGAATAAAAATGATGTTATATCAGCCAGCGCACATACCTGTATTTACATCCTGTTTTCGGTCGAAGTCCAAAGTAGTCGATTGTCGAGTTCACGCGCATAGGTTTAGTTACCGTGAACTCGACAATCGTAATGTATCAATAAAATGTATTGAATGCAACAATGTAAATGTAAAAATCATTTCAATGTCTGTAAACAGAATCATACGTTGAAAATTGTTTTATAAAAATATTATAATATAATAACAAATATGTATTATTATTATTATTTACTTTTATTGAAAATAATTTATTGTAATTATTTACTTTATAACTGTTCTTTCAGGTGACATTTGTATAGATAGTTTTATGCTACTAACTACAAAATGGCATGCACTGTGATATATTAATATCAGTGAAGGATACATCTGTAACTGCCTGCAGAAATGGATCAGATGAAGTAGACAGCACAGTATGCAAACATTGGATTTAAATGCACCTTGATGTTTCACTACTACTTCATGATAATAGCCAACATAACATGGAATTCGTAACCCATTTTACTTCTATAATATGATGTAATACGAATGCAACAGGATATCCGAGTAAAAAATGGGACAGAACATGATTTGTATTCTATTGGGAATAGATTGTATTACGATTACTGAAGTTGTCTCTATTATTACAGGTGAGGGGGAGAGATACAATTATTTAAAAAAATATTGAAATCCCTAAGATAAATGTTGTTCTTTATAGCATAATTCACTGATAAATCATGCACCATTTAACCATGAACATAAATATTGATTTCATGTTGACTTTAATGATTGCCTTAACTCTGCATGTAAAAACTTTTATTTATACAAAAATGTTAATATAAAAAAGCTATTTTACAGAAGGGTACCAGTGTTTGATTAGCTCCTCTAACATTTCATTGTATGTTTGTTCACCTCATTAAGGATTTCCCATTGGCAAACAGTAAAAGCGTAATTCTTTTAAAGTTAAAGAAATCAATTAACTTTAATTGTGCTTCTCCACCAGTTTTGAGGCGGTTTTACTGTGTGGCGGGTTTCCCCCGACAGAGCCCTATTACTTCTCAAAGCAACTTAATAGAATTGGTATTTGAAGAGGGCACTAGTTCCTAGAATTTGTTGAGAAGTTTACGTTGCTGTTTTAAAGTGAACATTTGTAAACAGCCACTTGTCCTAGCAGCCCGCGGACAGGGTTTAGCTCTTTCTGTGCCAAGAGTTCAGATGGAAAACAGATGGAGTTTTTTTGGAAAACAAGAGCATCTGCCTGTCTCTTAGCAACAGGTGTCTGTGCTTCAGTATGGTATGTGCGCTTGCCAAATGATGTGACATTTCACTGTCAAAGTTAAACTCTCTGTGATGTAAAAATATTTGTGTTCGGTAAATCTCTGCCAAGTCGTATGGTGTAGACACAATGACCTAAATAAATACCCTCATATAGCACTGATGCTCTGGGTGGTGCATGTTCGACATGGTGTAATCGCCCTCAAATGTGCCAGAAATATATAATATTATTTCATATGCAACATATGCATAAAAATATGACCTAGTTCTGCATCTAAAAGCAGTCAGGAAATGATTCCTCCATCTGGAGAGTTGAAATGTGATTAAAAGTCTGTCTGCATAAATACAGATGTTTGTAATTTGGAATAGCCGTAATTCACGTTTTGAAGGGTCATAGAGAGCTAGTCTGTTGCAGATGAAGCTCAAATCAAGTGGCGGCTTTTGGATTTATGTTTGTCCGTGTGTGTTTTTTGTAGATGTTTTATGGCGTGTGACAGCGTAATGAATGGCGGTTTTGATGTGGTTTCGTATTGTCCCGTTGCAGATGCGCGGAGCCCATCTCATCAGCTCGCTTATGGCCATAAGAGGCTTTCTGCTGACTCATGGCTGTGTATCATAAAGACTGTGCGTTTGTGCTGAGTCACTCAGACTTTTACTAAGGTGACAGATTAGAACATATGTTACTTTATGGTGTAGATATACTGAGTCTGAACATCTGCACTAACATACTCGCTCAAAGCTTTACGCTATCCAGCAATCGCCTGAAAATGGGTACTAGGACATCTTAAGATTATAGATAGATAGATAGATAGATAGATAGATAGATAGATAGATAGATAGATAGATAGATAGATAGATAGATAGATAGATAGATAGATAGATAGATAGATAGATAGATAGATAGATAGATAGAGATGGATGGATGGATGGATGGATGGATGGATGGGTTTAATACATGCTTAGTTTCGCTCATGGAAAGTGTTTTCAAGCCTGATGAAGAATACAAAACATGCAGATACTAAGACTGCTGCTTTCTGTGTGTGTACCCTTCTGGCAGTTTGAAAGACATCTTTAGCCTTCTGAGTCAATTAAATTGCATATAAACAAGCAGCAAACACAACTATGAAAAACATTCAAACACATTTACCAATGCCAATAAAGAATGGGAATATCTGTTGTTTAGCTGATTTGTTGTACAAATAGTTGTACATTAAGTATTTTTTATGTAGTACATAGTTGTATCCATCTCATTTTTGTGATATCTTGACACTTAGTAGCAAGATATCTTTAAGTGCACCTGGTCTGCTTTGCATTTTAAATTGTGATTAAATTACATCATGGGAATGTCCTCTTCCCATCTGTTCTTGGCCAAAATAAGCTTCTCTGTGAACTACATTTACTACTGAAAGTCAAAAGTCTGGCTTTGAAAGTTATTATACTGTAAGTGACTACATGGTAGTTATCTGTAAAAAAAAACATTTTAAATGTCAGTTTTTGTCTGAGAGACGGATTAGTACTGGTGCATGTAGTTAGTACTCGTGTTGTGTCTGCTTACAATGAGTCAAAGTTTCACTTACATCAGCTTGCGCTTGTTTGTATGTGATATCTTTGATCCCAAGGTTAATGCACCACTCTGTGCAATTTGACTTTTCTGTCACAGCTGACCACCTGTGATCTCTATCTCTCACCTGACCTTGCCCCAAACTTTTGCCCCCCTACAATCCACACCACCTGTCACACACACACACACACACCTTGGTTAACACACAATAGCCTTCTGGTTGTGGCATTGTGTACATGCGCTCTTTCCGTCTCTCTTTACTCTGATTCACTCACACTTGGGTGTTTAATTAAATGGTTCTTGTTAAAACCATCTTGTGACTTGTGAAGTGACATTGTAAAGAGGTCATATCTCGGAAAACAGGGTTTTCCTCACTTTTCAGGAATAAAAGTATTCAACAGAAAGCAACAAAAACAGCTCATTCAGAAATGTGTATACTGTATTATTCATTATAGGCTACAGTTTAATTTCAATATTTTATTTTTGTGTGTAACGTTTTATTCATTTTTATGATTTTTTTCGTGCCTTAAATTAATTGTATTTTAGTATTATTTATTATTAAAACTTGAAAAAAATGTTTTTAATGTATTATATTATTTTATTTTTGTGTAGTCCAATTCCCTTCCAAAATGGTTTGTTCTCATTTAATATCCCATATCAGTCAGAAAAACTTAACATTGTGGAAGTAAAACTGATTGTTAAAGTCCCCCTGAGGTGAAAATCAAGCTTTTAATGTTGTTTATATGTCAATGTGGTGTTTTTAATATGCTTTAAAGGGGTGGTATAATGCTCTTTTCACGAGATGTAAAAAGGTATTTTTGATGTCCCCAGAGTGTGTATGTGAAGTTTTAGCTCAAAATACCCCACACTTTTTTGAGGGTGAGCAAAAACGCACCGTTTTTGTGTCTGTCGCTTTAAAAGCAAATTAGCTGCTGCTCTCAGCACAGAGGGCGGAGCTACAACAGCTTGTTTCTTTTTACCTCACACAGACATGCACTGAAAATTTCTGTTCAAACCGGAGTCAGACAATAATGTAGAGACTCAAGAAGAAGTGACAACATGTAGAATGCAACAGGACATTTCTGAATGGTTAGTTGATGAATTTATGTAGCTTATTATGTGTAGTTACCTTCTAGTCATTGATTAGCATATTCTGTCATGATAATCTATAAATCGTGTTCCGGGGAGGGCTTTATGTAAATTTTAGGGTTGGTGATTTCACTAACCCGGGAGGAATGTCGTGTAGTCCCTACAAGCCATTTGTTGTAGTCCTTATAAAACGATTTCTTTATAAGCAAATATCTCCCTTTGCGTTGAACTTTGAGCTTTGTAACTTTGCAGATGTTGTTTATGCTCACACAGCAACATTACACACTAACTAAAGTTAAAAAAGTGAAATCATAATCAACCACCTCTTTAAGACAAACAATGTGCAAATTCATAAGTCAACACCATTGCTGAGTATTTTCACTTTAAAACTGCAGTGAACCAAAGACGCAGTTTGAAATTGCTGGTGTTTCTGACGTCACAATCTAGCTTGTAACCAATCACGTCAACGTGTGGATCTCTGAGCTGGTGTGAGTGAGTGGAGGCGGGGATAATTAGCATATTCATAGAACCGCGTATACTAAATGAACCAAGGGTGTAGAGTTACATTCAAGCTATTTTAAGGCATGATGTTATTTTTGCTTTAAAAGTTTAAATATGTCATTTTGGTGATCAAAGAAGAGTTTTAAGGGATAAAATGATTGACTACAGGGGGACTTTAACACAGTTGACTTTTTAAAGATGCAATTGCATTTAGTGTGAGAGTGTAGAAAACCATCAAGTAATACAAACTAGTGCGTTTCTTATTAGACATTTACTAACATTATTAGGCAACACGAGCTAGGTCTGTCTTCCGTCCCTTTATGAACAGATACGTTATTGACATGATATTACGACAGGCTTCTGGAACGAGGTGGTGTTGTTGTTTCTAAATGGTCAGAGCTCCCGAGCATCACCGCTTCATGTGAAGACCCATTGTTCCCAAGGGCAATCTGAACACAACAAATAGCCATCGATCAGCAGCCCATGATTGATGTTCTGATAGCTCGGGGCTGATCAATAGACTGAAGCGGCACGTGGGCGTGACGGGTAGAGATGGGGCTTCCTCTGTCACTGCCTGCTGCTGACGGCAGACTTCCACCTCCACCAGAGCAACAGTCGTGCTCCATAAACAAACTGCTGTTTGCTGATCTGAACCTGGGGAAGGCATGCTGACAGTGAATGAGAACCTTATTGAATGTTCAAGCAATAGTTCCCAAAAATTAAAATATAGTAATTATTCATTCACCCTTATGTTGTTCTAAAGCTGCACACGTTTTATTCTTCTGTATGTAACACAAGAGGTGGCTTTTTGAAGAATATCCTGACCACTCTTCAGTTTAATGAAGAAGTCAATGCTTCCCATAAGATTCATGCAATTACAAAAGCACAAGTCAACACCATTGCTGAGTATTTTCTCCTTAAAACTGCAGTGAAATTGAAATCGTTGGTGTTTCTGATGTCACAAACCACCTTGTAACCTATCACATTCAACGTGTGATCGTCAACGAGTGTGGAGGTGGGGATAATTTGCATATTCATAGAACCGCATATACCAAATGAGACAAGGGTGTAGAGTTACGTTCAAGCTATTTTAAGGCATGAAGGAAATTTTGTCAAGGACAAAAACGCTTAAATATGCCATTTTGCTGATCAAAAATTAATTTTAAGGGATAAAATGATTGACTACAGGGGGATTTTAAGATGCGGGGAATAGACCCATTTTTGCCATTATTTGCGGAAAATCTTAACCACTGTGACTGGATCATTGAATCAGTGGTAATCTATGGATTAGCGAATTGAACTTGAGAACTGGATTATTCTGATCATTCATGAACAAATCATACCTTTTTTTGTTAACTGAATCAACTGATTCATTAAAAAGATTTGACTCAAAGGAATGACTTTTTTCATAAATTGGACATCACTTTCTTTAGCTCTCATCAATGCACCAAAAAATACTAGTATTTACTGAGAAGGTACACACACACACACGCATCTGCAACACATACGTGTACATATATTAAAGTTAATCTAAATGTTTAATCTAATCTTTAAAAAAAACAAATTGTGTGTTTGATGGAAAATGTAACAGCATGCGGGTCTGGAAAAACACAAGGGTGAATATATAATGATTTTATTGGGAGTGAATTATTGTTTTAAAGTGGGAAAGCATAGGATCCAATTTAACACCCACAGCTAATACTTGATAATGCAACAACAGTCTTGAAAAAAACTCATCAGTGGCGGTTTCACACATAATTCTCCCAGCGAAGAAGTGGTTTTTACATCGCATCGCTCATCAAAGTTGAACTTCGCAATCTTTCTCTCTGATTAAATTCATTAAGCAGTCACACAGTGTTAAAATCACTAGTGCAGGACAGGAGAATACAGTGGGAGGGGTGATGGACTGAGAGCATTTCCATGCGACTATTGTACCTGTCGGCCTGCTGTCAGAGAGAAATGCTTTAACTGTGCTTTTAATCTTCTCTAACTTTGATCTGCTGCTTTGAGAGAGAATGAGAAAGGTAAGAGAGTGAAGCAGGAGAAATAAGGCTGGGTTAATGGTCACTTATGGTGTTCTGGGTCTAATTGTTTTAAATATTGGTGCTTTAAATAAGATTGGTGTTCTCCGAAGTATATTGTTGGGGGAAGGGAAGTGTTCATCCAGTGATAGTTGTTGAGCCAGATGGACCGATTGTGCTCTAATAATTATGGTGAATGATGTAGATTTACATTGAGATGGTATTCTAACTTGGATACAGTTTCATATTGGTCAATTTAATCTACTTTTGGTTTTTGTATCTACGATAGGTTTTTGTATTATATATAGGGTGTTTGCTGTTGTATTTAGCATATTTTTTGTTCAAGTGTAATGCTGTCACCCTAATTGAAATCATAAATGTTCATTAAAAGAGAAAACAAAAAAATGTGTACTACTAGGTATGATTAGATTAATAATGAAATCATCAAATAGTAATATATTTGAAAAATTATATATATATTTTTGTTAATAACTGGTAGTGTTGCTAAATACCTTTCCAAAATAATAGCGTAATAGTAAAGTTTAAAGCTGAAACGTGTAATTTTTGCTTAACATCTCCAAATGTAATTGCAAAAATGACAGAGAGATTGATCTCTTCAGCTTTAACTGCTTTAAGAACCTTGACAGTTAGATTTCATTTGTTAACATCAATACATTTTCACTGAAAAAAAAAATGTTTTGTTTCAACTTAATTTTAAGTTTAGTCAACTCAGATATTCAAGTTGTCACTTAGTACGATTTCACATTTCAAGTTGACTAAACTTAGCATTTTAGGGCAGTTGAAACAATTATTGTTTTTATTAGGTATTATTATTTTAGCTTGTAGCTTGGCAAGCTATAGTTTCAAAAAGCACTAAAATCATGTAATTCATGGGCTGGCATTGCTTATTGCTTTTTTAGACGTGATTTGACAATGTACTGATCACCAATGGGATTTACACACGTTTATTAATTATAGTTTTACAGTGTTTCTGTGACCAGATATGAATATTGTGCTACAGTGAGCAGTTAGAAGTGAGACACAGGAGCTTTTTCTTCATTTGGACATCCGATGATTGCAGACATGAGCAGATTGTCCTAAACATGTTCACAAGGATCTAATACTGCCCTGCGCAGCATGCCGCTCTCTTTTCCAGCCAACCCAGAGCTGTTCGGAAAACTGTCCTGCTTCCGACACACTGCTATTTGCTCTAAAGCCTGGAAACAAAAAGCAGATCGCCTAAATCCCCTCCACGTGTTTTCTGTCATTAACTCGGCGAAGAAAGCCTGTCGCTCCGTCTGCCGGTGCACATGCTGTCCGCTCCCCTTCCGAACCTTTCTGAGATGGCAATTAGGTTTAAGTGAAACATGCTGTTACATGTCTGTATATTTACATATGCTTGTCCAACTGCGGCCATCATGACAGTTTTGGCATATAAGTAAAAGATGCCGTGATTCATAGTTCAGGTGACCAACAAGGTCGGATTCTCACGGAGTTGTAGATTGTAAACACAGAGCAGTGCGTGTGTGGTTGAATCAGAGGCTGAGAATAGTATGCTAAGAATTCCCGGAGTGTGTCCATATGGCTTAGATTGGAAAAGAGTGGACTCGCGCACAGGTGACGGGTCCTACTGTGATTAGAACAAAGCGTGGACTGAACCCAATGCAGAAATGCTTTGATAGACCTCACTGTGGAACAGAGCTCTGGCTGACTCATCAATGAAGAAAGCTGCCCAAGATTAGTGAGAGGACGAATTACACACAACAAGATCGACCCAATATGGAGAAACTAGTAAAGGGAGGGCGGAAGAGAGAAAAACAAAAGGGGGGTTTGTTTGTTCCTGGCTGTGTTAGTTCATTAGCACGCTGGTGGGGGAGAGGGCAGCTCTCTGGGCATGTAGCGTACCTGCAGACCGGATGAAGGGCAGCTTTTATATGAGCCAAATAAACACTGCATCAGCTTTGTGTATTATAGGAAACCTATACAACATACTGAAGAAACAGAACACGGACCTGCATGTCTGACACATTCAAATCGATGCTGTGTAACCTAATGAAGACTATTTAAATAGGACATGACATGGATTTTAATTGTTTAATGTGTTCCTTGAGGTCCACTTTAATGTTTATCAGGTTTAATGCACATACAAAAAAAAAAATATATATATATATATATATATATGCAGAAAAACTGTCTGAAATTATCCATCTTTAAGGGGCGGCTCCTTTAAAATTTGTCACTAAACGGACACTTTTATGTTTGGCTAACGTCATTGGAAACAGTATCAACGCCCCCTCCCTATTGTATGCGATTAAGTGTTTTGAAAACATTATCCTAATAAAACCGTCATTCCCAGACAAAGCATTATGAAATAATTTACAGATCCTGCAATATTGGAGCTTATTATGCTTTGTTTGTATTGAGGTCTTTTTAAGCAATGAAAGCAGGATGTTTTATTGGTACAGAGACCTCTTATGTTGACCTCAGAGATGTCAAAAGATCAAGGCAAATGTCTTGACCTTTGTAATGTCTTACCCAAAAATGTTATATTAAAATATACACTTTTGTTAAAAAGTGTGTGGTCAGTAATAAATAAATAAAAACATTTTTGATGATTTTTTTTTTAAAAGAACACATATTTTTTTATTTTTTTATTATCTTGTATTATAAATAGTTCACAATATTACAGTTTTTACTGTATTTTTGGCCAAATATCCTAAATACTTTAGTGCATATTTACATATTTAAAAGGTCAAGAGTCACCTGTAAACTTATGGATGAGAACGTACAGAATGCCGTTTGCAGCAGGCAGAAACAGTCTTTTCCAGAAGATTTTCACAGAGTTTGATATGTCATAAACATCGGCATGTGATATGATTGAAAAGTAAACAGATTATTGGTAAAACATTGTTATAAATGGTATTGATCATCATAGAGAACAGCCTGAATGCTTTAAACTTCTAATTAAAGCAGTGGGACTAGTGATTGTAAATTAAACATAAATGAATCTAGCAATCAAAAGATTTGTGATTAAATCATTGTATATAGAAGCAATTATTTGCATATTATTTATTTCAATCAAACCATTTCAAATAAACCATAATCAAGGCTGGTTTTAAATTAAATAAATTAGCTGAAGGTAATAATCACTGTGCTAAATATGTTTCATCTACTATTTTCTTATCACAAATTGAGATGTTAAACAGATCTATTAAATAATCACAGTGCCGTGTTCATCTTTTACAGTGGGTTTGCCAGCCTGATTGTTTCTGACGAGATCAGGTACAGTCAGTTGCTTCAGACTTTATGATGTTTTCTTTTATAGTAATTTTTTAACTGTAAAAGGCAATCAATGTGATAAACTGAGTCCACACAAAAACATCAGCACACTGAGGAATCTTTGACTTCCATTCAAACAGGTCCTCTTGTTGTAAAATAAAATAATAAAATAATATTTTTTACAATATATTTATTTTCATATAATTACTTTATATAATAATTATTATTATTATAAAAATAAAAATGTATAAATGAAATTATGAAATATAATTTCTAGTGAATATAATTTCTCTAGTCAACTTACTATTCCATTGGCTAGAACTTTGTGAGTACAGTGTCTTTAAGTGTAAAAGTATCTTTTTAACAAAAACTTACCCAGTAATCACAAACAACTGGGACTGTCATGGAAATCCATTGGTCAGAAGGAATGCGAACCCTTTTTGTAACCTCATAACACTCCAGCACTGCGCTCTGACTTCATAATTGTCTGCAGGACATGATCATGGGTAGCATTAATAATCATGACCACCCAGCGGCAATGTGCCTTCAGCACTTGAACCTTTTACATTCTTCAAAATGAGAACAATGGAAGCAGTACATTAAAGAGGTACAATTGTAAAAGTGTTTTAAGGGTGACTTTGGGACATGTTGTTGTCCTGGGTTGATTTTTTTCTAAGGCTCATGGGCTTCAAGCTTCATCTTGAACAGTAGAACTGCCCTCAGAACAGCTTTCTCGCTGCATGTCCATTAGAGACTGCTTCACAAAAGAACTTTCCCAGCTGCTCTCCGCTCTTTCTTACGTGCTTTTTCCCCTCTCTCGTTCCACGTGTAATGCGGCATCCCTCAGGCTCCAACAAATCCATTGCTTTGAAATGCAGCTCATGTGTTTGCTTTTTAAGGGTTGTGTCTCTCTCGTTTTTCTCACAATCTTCTCTCTCACCTTCTCCCTCTCTTTCCGTTTTCTCACAATCTTCGTCTGCCAGCATCTAAACATAATTGCTCTGGAGTGAATCTGGTGGTGACGCAGGCTGTGGAAAAATCAGAGTGCTTAGAGACACTGCAAGGAGACTCGTAATTCTTAGCATAACCTCTTCCCTGATGTGGACACAGTCAGTTTCTCCAAACCATCTTTAAAAAGGTTTATTCGCGATTTCTTCATGCAGTTAGGCTGACGTAGATTGTATTTTTTTTCTGAACTAGATACAGTAGACAGAGACCGTATAGTGGTGCTTGCTTTTATTGATACATATTTAACTAAAAACAAGATGAGGGATAGAAGTTCAGTGTTTAGCGGGTTGTATACTGTACCTTTTGTGAATCATTTCGATTTCAAATGCACAGAGAATTCTAGGATGGAAAAGACAGTACAACCTTTGAGCGGACTCGACCGAATGCATAAAATGGCATCTACCGTGACAAAAGTCTATTGCTTTTTTTTTACAATGGGCTTTAAGAGGTTTTTAAACCTCTAACTATACGTATGAAACCACTCAGATCATCATAGCTAGTTTTGCATGGCAACTAGCACTTTCTTCAGATCATTTAAACTCAAAATTTAAAGCGGTGTATTGGTGTACAATAGTAATGACATGGTGTGTGTGTTTATTTTTTAAGCTGTATGTTCATCACACACAGAGATCGAGTGGACACACAGGGTTTCTTTGATGCAGGAATAAAGACCTTAGGTCTTATTAGCATGTATGTGTGCGTACGTGTGCTTTCTCCTTCCACATAATGGAGGTTGACTGTGAAACTGAAGAGGCAATCATTAGCTCTTATCAGAGAATTTAATTCTAAGCAAACACACACATACATTCCTCCATATGTGAAGAGCATGGCCAGCTTTAAGACCATTCATCATCAGAACTAAAAGTATAGATGTTACATCGCTGATTTTATGTCTCATTACAATGTGCATAAAGCATTGCAACTGAGACCCTGAACCCTCTATGCGATTTTTTTTGTTTGTACCAAAATAAATGTTTAGTTAAATAGTGCAGTTTAACATTGTTTGATTCAATTATATGAATTAATGTGGTGTTTGGTGTGAATGTATGTGCATTAGTACATATTTACAAGTTTATGTCTCCCTAAGCGATATCCTTATTATTTTATTGCCAGATAAATACAACACTGTAAGATCCATTAAAGTTGTATCAGCGATTGTGGGTGACGTCACTTCTGTTTGTGTTTGAAGCGAGATCCCAAACAAACCAAGTTAGCTCGCCCCTCCCTCCCGTTTCGTGCATCAGCACTAGTAGCAGCTACTCACCTGTCCAGAAGAAACAGTGCAACCTCGGCGTCCGATTCAAAACAATTCAGTTCTTTAAGTTTACTGTTCTATTCTTGGAATAAACACGATGGTATTCCCTCGCCCTAATCCTCCTCCTCCTCTTGGGGATTGACTCAGCCATGTTTAATTTCTCTTGTTCATTGACAGACGCTGGTTTCTTCTTCTGCTCCGACTTCGCGTGCAGCCGTGCACGAGCGCAAAACCTCACAACACCCACCCCCTGTCGGTGATTGGTTGGAACACTATTTATTTTGGTTTTGAGTGGTTGGTGAAACCAATTGTTTTTGTGTGCAGATCTCAGAGCCTAGGCTGCCTACAGAGACCTGCTCATGGGGCGGGCAGCTAGCGGATCGTTAGGAATGATTAGATGAATGTGATCATTCATGTTTGGGCCTGAAATCGCTGATACAACCTTTAAATTGATCAAAAGTCACAACAAAGACTTCAGGGTTATCATGGTTTCCTGTTTTCAACATTGAAATACAAAATCTGCATCTTTCGATTACCGGCATCTGTAATTTACAGTTTAAAATATATTTAAATAAAAAATAGGCTAGCTATTTATTTTAAAATGCATATATTTACATTTAAATGTTTTTTTTTTCTGTATTTTGATTAAATAAATGGTGAGCATAATCAATGTTCAATAACATCAAAACCTTACATTTTTCTAGTTTTTGGCTGTGATTGGACAACTGTAAAATCAACAGGAAATTGTATTGTAATTCCCAAGAAAACAACTTTCCTTTTCTGCTGACGTCACTCAGGCTCCATGAGCTGTTGTGATCCAATCAAATTACAGAAGTAAAATGGGTTTCATGATGAAATGTTGAGTATTTCCCTCAGTTGTTATGGCTGAAAGGATAACGGTATACTGAGACGGGAAAGATCGCTCAAGCCTCATCAGAACGTGTAGTTCCATAGAAAATTCATACAAATGCTCATTCTTTCTAAAGAAATGGGATGTAAACATGATATTTTATCAATATTTCGAAGCCTTTGGACTTAATAGCTTTAATGGAGTTGTTTCGTGCATTCCTATGATCACAAATAAATGGAAGAAGGCATGACTGAACAAGCAAGTGTTCTCTTTTTGATTCAGCATGATCGATGTGCACTCCTGACACTAATAATAAAATACTGTCACTGTAATATATTTGATTGTAAATCATTAACCTGATGGAGTCTTAAGTCTTTAAGTAAAGACCAAATGCCATGTCATTTTTGCGATCTAGCTAGTTTTCAGTCCGCTAGTTGTGTGATGTTGTTCTATGGAGGGGTTTTAGGGCAGCGCTGCGGGTCTTCTGGCTCGACAGGGGAAACACAGCTTGATTTTGGCCTCACTGCTCGAGGTTCGAGGCTATTGGCCTCGCACGGCACGTTGTTAGCCTTGGCGCGTACTGGCCAGACAGTGGAAAAGCGGCTAATGGCTCCCAATAGCCCAGCAGCTGTCGTTCACACCTCTGCTTACACCTCCTATCATTCCCTTTGTTGAGTTGTGTGTGTGGATGCGTGGAGGAGAGATTAAGGTGGTGACTTGAAGTTTGGGCATGCAGTGAGTCTCTGAGGTTGGAGTCATAAAACTTCCAAGCCAGGCTATTTCAGGCTTCACCCCCGGGGCTCCGAGAGAGATGGAGGGAAAAGGTGAACGCTGTAAAAATAGAGGGAAAGACAGAAGGAAAGAAATGAAAAGAATAGGGATTCCTGGCCATCCAAATCACTATTTTAGTCCTAGTGCCTTTAGACTGTTAATGCTATCATTGAGAAATGTTATCATTCTCTCTCTCTCTCTCTCTCTCTCTCTCTCCCTCTCTCTCTCTCTCTCTCGTCATTGAGGGTTCGGCATATCAATGAGCACAGAACTGCACCACTGCACTTCTCCTCTGTGGAGTCATGACTCATGACTCTCTTTCATCTCCGCTGTTCTCAGTGACACTCACTTCTCAGCCTTCTGCTTAAACTCCTTCCTTTCTTCTTTTTAAACAATCATAGAGACTCTTTGGCTTTTTTCATTGTTACTTCTCCCTTCACCTTTTTTATCATCCCTTTTGTCTCCTCTTTTCCACCGCATCTTCTCTTCTCATCTCTTTTCATCTCCTAATAATTTATTACTTTTATTTTATGTTCCTTTTTCTCTTATTTCGTTCTCTTCTTATATTGTTCCTCATCATTTTATTTTATTTATCTTTCTTTTTATTCTTCTTATTGCTTTCCCCCTCATTTCTTGAATCTTCTCGTCTCATGCCTCATATCATTGTCTCTTTTGTTGCTTTCTCTCATTTTCTGTTGTTATCTCTTGTTTTATTTCTCAGAACTCCCTTTGTTTGTCTTTTCTTATCTTATCTCATAATGGCTCATCTCTTCTTATCTTGTTTCTTTTCATCTCGTCTTCTCTTTTCATTGTGTCTTTTCAAAAAAAAAAAGTCCTATCTTGTCTCTTCTCATATCTGTTTTATCTCTATTCTGTTGTCATCTTTTCTCATCTCCTCCCTCGTTTTTCTCTCATCTAGTCTCTTCTCAATGAGTTGAATTTCTTCTTTCTATTCTGCTCTTTTCTAATTTCCCTGAACTGCATTTCCCATAATTCCCTCTGAGACAGGGCTCTGACATCACAGAGAGTTATCATCAGGCCGTGTATGGCATGTGGGATTGTGAATCTGCAGATTAATATCATAAGAGCCCAGCAGTGGTGTATGTGAGACGGGCTGTTGTGGTTATTGAATAAGGCACTGAGCTTCTTGTAATGCACCGCACACATAACACCAGTCAGCATTCTTCTGCCCACCACTGAAACTACACAACACACACACTTTCCATCCGGCCCACTTCCTGTTATGTTTTAATTATGATTGTATGCAAATAAGATTATTACATACACCAGTACTCTCACTGCCAGAGGCTGCAGATCTGCTAGATCACAGTTCATATGTGCTGTACAGACGTGACGATCAATAACCCTGTGGTTTGCAGTGCTATGTACTGCTATCTACATTTGAAAAGGGGAAGAAAAAAATTACAACTTATCAGTTCCAATATTGACAGAGCAAATCCAATTATCTCTGGCAAACCATTAAATCAGCAGGAAACTTTCCCTAAACAAAGTGTCCTCAGGCAGTGCTGGAAAATGCCCACCACTGCATTCACAGCCAAATGAGGCCAATAGTCTTTAATTATCACAATCTGGAAAACAGATATTCTAGTGTTAATGATCAAACAACGGGCTGAATATGTGAGGAAGTGTGTTTAGACTGTCTGTCCTCAGGGTTGGTGGAGAAACGCAAAAATTATGAGCAATCAATCACTCGCAAACATATTCTCAGTAGCATGCAACGCTAGATGTAATAATCACTGTAAAGATTCTCACCTATGGAAAAGATATGGCCAAGAACACTATTGAGATGCAAGAACAGCATAGAGACTCCGTGCAGCTTTGCATTTGTAAAAAAAAAAAGATGTGGTCTGAGATAGTATTCAGAGCTCAACAGCCCTATTTCTGTCTGTCTCTCTAACTCTCTGTCTGTCTATCGTAATTATTCTTTTGTCTCTGAGCCAATTTAATCACTTGGTTATTCTTTGTTTCCAAAAAATGTCCCAATGTGTCAGTAAGACACCATGTGTTATGTTGTATCCAACTGACAATAACAGTTTGGCAATTTTTTAAAAAGGTACACTCTGTAACTTTTGCTCCTCTTGCACATTTTAGCGGAAGAGCATTGTTTTGGTTGTGCTTTGACTGTGTGGATGAATATGACTCTTCCCAATAGATAATGCTTTACAGTAAACTTTATTAGAGAGCTACATATGGCATTTAATCTGTTTCACTTGTTGAGTGAAAAAACTTTAATAACATTTCAAATCCCTCAGTTCTCGCCATCTCCGAAAGCCAAGCTAGTGTTGATTCTAGTTTTATCACGAGGTCTGTCGTTTTCTTTTTTTTTGCCAGCAGACTCTCCTCTGTTCATTTTAGAATGGGTGATTCCCCGTTGTGACAACTAACCTATGCCAGGCCCACACCAAACAGGCGTCAAAGTAGCAGGAGCAACTTTTCTCTATTTTACAGATATGAAGAGACACGGCAAGTCACGCATGTACGTAATTTCCAGCGAAAAACAATCCTGTCTGGTCTAAAATATAAAGGCTTAAAAACATAATAGGCTTACCATAGGGAATCCAGGGTAAGATAAAAACACAATTTGGATGAAGGATTGATGATGTGAATGAATTGTTTAACTGTGAACAAAATATTTACATGGTGTACCTTTAATTGTATCAATTATTTTTTAAAAGCATTAAACCACAAGAGAACCACATTGTGAACTGAAGGAAAATCCTCATTTACTCACCCTCATGTTTTTCCAAACCTGTATGACATGTTTTTTTACTGTGGAAATTTTAAAAAATATATATATATATTAACTTGGACCCCAATCATTGTCATTTTATGGACAAAAAATAAAATAAAAATCCTATATTTTCAAAAAGCATAAAATAAGTTTACAGGTTTGGAATGACATGAGTGAATATAATGTTAGAATTTTTAGTGAATTATTTATTTAATATAGAATTCAGTTGATTTAGCATCTTCAAAAAAAAAATCTTTAAAACAAAGTTCAAATAGGTTCTGTTGAGCTAAACTATTTTTATTCTTTAGTAATATACCTATAAAGCACTCTTAAATTAAATTGGAAGAGAGGCCATCAGTAAGTATCTGTCTAAGGCGAGTGTGTGTTGCAATAGAACACTTCATGCATTTTCCTTTCATTAACCTGACGGACATTCAGCCGAAAAGCCTTGTACTGAATATCCAATATCTCTGATCATTCGGTGGCTCTCCCAGCAAATTCTGACTGCCTGTCTGCTGATCAGATGTTATCACACTAACTGTGCCAAATAGCAACCCGTTTTGTGTCCGTGTAAGATTGAGAACATTTTAACTGTATTTAAGTTATCTCTCAGATAACTTCACACAGATAAAGATGAAGTTTATGAAGACAAAAGCATGTCTATAAAAGACTCCTTTGATGATTCTGACGTGACTGAAGTGAGCACAAGTCATCTGATATTTCAGTGACTCAGAGCATCACAGAGGCTTTTATAGAGTCATGTTTTCAGCTTATTGCTTTCTTTAAGTGTTTCCGTTTGGAAATGGCTTTTTGATAAATGCAGAAGCGCAGGTCAAAGCACTCTCCAACACAAACACGCACCGGTAATGGGACTTGAGGGACTGCGTGATGCCAGCTATTCGACTTTTTAATTTTACATGGAAAATTTTGCATTCACACAGATCTCACTTCACATTCATACTGATCTCGTCTCCATTCACATTTACCCAGCATTCATTTTTCCTCTGTTTTTTGTTTTAGCCAGTTTTTATTTTTAAAATCACCATGAAATCAAAATTGACAATACATACTGTATTTATTATAATTGATATATCTGTGCACATCATTATTATTTTTTTAATTCATGTGCCCTTAATCTTTAATCAAAATAACTTAACCTCCTGCTAGTGACATCTCTTCTCTGATGACGTGTTTACTGGCGCAAGGGCGGGACAACCTGTCACTCACATGAGATCGACCAATAGCAAACAACAACGATCAAATCAATTCCCGATGGACAGAATCAAGTCCCGCCCTACATATTTTCTCATTCAAGAAGCCGTTTCACTCAGATATTCGTCACACTGGGGAAGAAAATACTATCGCAATTTCCGTATCGTGCAGGGGACTTCTATGCGATTTAAATTGTCAATATTGTCATATTCATTCATTTTGGACTAAAACGTCATCTAATATTGGTCAGTTACTAGTTTACAACATTGCAAAATTAAACCTTCATCCCTATGCCAATAACATTATTTTCCATCATGAAATTTTTTTCGAACCTACTTTTTCTAACTCGTCCTAGACAGTTGGTCTGATTTTCACCAAAATTGGCTCACATCATCTTCAGACCATGAGGGCAAAAAGTTTATAAAATATTTTGATAAACTAAACTGTTCTTAAAGCTACACTGTGTAGGAATAACTCCCATCGAGCGGCGAAATTGTATATGACTACCAACTGAATATTACTTTCTAGCCCCTCCCATTCCGAGGCTGTTTTAACTCCTACGGTGGTCGTGTTGTTTCAAATCTGCCGGCAGCCGCGAGTAATCTCCCCCTCGCGAAAGGCGAAGCTTGAATTTCCAGGTGTGTCCCTCTTTGGCTAATGTATTTTCAAGATGAAAGCGCAACATGGCTTCCGCCATTCGAGTAGCTCACCCGTATGTATTATAAATAGCAGATTATACGCTTACGAGAATACTTGATTAGTTAGTAGAAGTAATTATACATTAATGAGCACATATAATTTTGAAAGAACAAAGTGTTTTTTGCTAAAAAAAATCAACTTAAAAAATTACACAGTGTAGCTTTAAATAACATCCAAACAAATTTGATGAAGAGCACGTTAAAATGGATGTGCTTAAGCGTATTGAGAAGAATCTTGGTATGTGTCATCACAAGCATGACCTGGGGCTATTTGCTGCGTTTCGGCACATTGCCACCTACTGGTCAGGAGATATAAAAATAGCTATTTTTACTTATTACTTAACTGATCAACTTTTTGCCAAAATGTATAAAACTGAATCTTTTGATTCAGTGCAGCATAAAGAGTCGAATGATATCCAATTTTTGCTTATCAGGCATTTTGGGCATCGGCCATTTTGAATAATGTCATAAAATGCGGTATTTTACCGCGCGTCGGCGCGTTATTTGAGTGGACGTTGCTTTCCAATGAGCATGAGCGGTACATGAGTGGAGCATTCACATGGGCCGTGTGCAACTGAGCAGCGAGATAGAGCGGAATATTGAGCGGAAATTCAAATCAGATCATCTTCGGGTCATGCCGGAATAAAGTTATTAAAAGCTTTTTGATAGACCACACCGTTCTCATTTAATGCATTGATGAATTTGATGGCATGATGCCAAACTGATTCTGAGACTGTATCTCTGCATAGCTTTGGCATATTGACACCAAACTTTGTCACCTCACACTGACCACACCACCTCATTTTGCCATAAGCAATTAAATCACAAGTGAATGAATCTATGATTAAAAGTAGATCTTTAACTGGACTAAAATCATACAACTTCAGAACAAAATTATACAAAAATGTCTTTAATTATTCATTGTTGTAGTTGGTCCGATGCTCCCAGCCATGCTTTTATAACTCATCATGCCTTTTTTGTGCTTGGCCCCATTAATTGCTGCTTGCAGCTATATATATATTTTATTAAAATCGTTTGATCATCATAATTTAATCTTATTTTTTATTAAATCAAATTACCGTTTGTTTATTTATTTATGTCACTTAAATATCACATTCACGTGACTTTGAGTGACTATAGACTTTTAACTCTACATTTGCACTTTGCACATTTACCACAGGCAGCCTCTTGTTAGTAATCCCATGAATGAAAAGCGTAGAAACATTCCAGCCCACCTCTTTTCCTCCAGGCCTGTAATTACATTAATTCATAAGAACATTTCTTGTTTTTACCGTCCTTGTTTGCACTCTGTCAGCTTGTCTGGGTTTGGCATTTTCTTTGCTTCTTTTAGTGTTAATTCTAGCCAATTAGGTGGAGTCTTGTCAGACAGGAACAAAAATGCTGTACCCTTTAATCCAGGCGTAAGATTTGATTGGTGCACTATAAGGGTGTCACGATTTCGATTTTAAATCGGAATCGATCGAAATTAAGTCACAATCTCGATCATCGAATTAAAAAATGGAATCGTCGATGCTGCCACGCCCCCATGTCACGTTCGGTCGGCTTGTCAAGCAGAAAAAAATGCGTGTTGAAATCATAGGTTGAAATCTGGTTGAAATGCTGCGAGTCACGCACACACCGGTCGAGAAGCGCCGCGTCTTTGACAACTCGAGGTATCGCACACACCGGTCGAGAAGCGCCGCGGGCGGCGCGTCTATGACAACTCGAGGTATCGTACACCGGACGCGCACTTTCATGTGGCCTGCAATATTATGTTTAAGGACATTATGGAATCATGGGATCATGTCTATGTTATGAGGCTACTGTACAACGTTGCTTAGTCTGCACTTTATCTAAGAGAGCGTCCGTTAACTGAATGTATCCTGAAAATCCGATAACATCAGCCATTTTCATTCAACCAGCTGATTTCTGTAAATGAATGTAAAACATGTATATTGCAGCAAAGTCATAACGACGATTTGAGACAAATAAATTTATATAAAATGTATTCATTTATAATAAATGTAATATAAAACTATGTGAATGGCGCTCTCTGGCGCGGCAGGATTAATTTTGAACAAGGTCCTGAGCCGTTGCTGGCGCCGCGGACAGACGGCGAATGGCGCCGCCGGTGTGTGTGTGTGTGTGTGTGTGTGTGTGTGTTGTTTGTGTGTGTACACTCAGAGAATAAAGTGTTAGAATTTTAAAGACGTGGCTCTGCGCGACGCATAGATTTATCTGTTAAACTGTTTGTTTGTTTGTTTTGTTGTGAACTTGAATGTCATCTTCTGTGAAGAAGACTGCAGTTACAAAAGAGAAACTAGATTGCAGGTTATTTTACTTAAGTTTCCAATTGACTGAAGATATAAGTATTGTTACATTATGTTCTTAATAAATGTTTTAAATTTGACAATGTAGTGTGGTACATTGCGAACAAAGGTCAGATATTATGCATAAAAGTTTGGTCTAAAAATGGCATAGCAACCTGTGCTTTAAAAAAAAAAAAAGTAAAAACCGAGAATCGAATCGAACTGTGACCTTAGAATCGAAAATGTAATCGAATCGAGGATTTGGAGAATCGTGACACCCCTAGTGCACTAACAACACTCTACATCACTTTGCACATACATCACATTAATATAATTACAATAGCAATAAGTATACATAATCGAATCATGTTAAACAACATAATTACTCAAGTACATTGTATTTATTATAGTACTCAGTTATGACATCATACCCTAACATGGACACTGTAATGTAATTAGTGTGACCAAATGCTTAATGTGACCTTGCTTATACCCTTCAAGCTATTTAACATCTTAAACAAACCAGATATTGGAGTAGACGTATTCGTGGAAACCGTCCTGGAGCTGGTAGTTTTTTGCAATTTAGCATTTGCCATTTAGCGTTTGGTTGCTTTAATGAAAGTTATTGAGCAGTGGGATTCATTAGAGACAAATGATTAGATTTGATACACCCTGTCTCTCTCTCAGGCTTATCGCAGTTAAGTGGCCTGGAAATTTAGAGCTGCGGCTATCATTCTATTTATAGAGCGAAAGAGAGCGCAGAATTGAACCCAGTTGATTAGCATGTGATTGACGTGCATCTCAAGTCAACCGGCGGTTCTTTTGCTCAGATTAAAGTTTATTACATATCAAGTTAATAAGATGGTTAACAGATCGGAACACGCACACATGCTCTCGCAGACTGACACACACACACACACACACACACACTTGATGCAGGAGCAGGCAACTGTGATCATTTCACTGGTGGTGTAGAAGAGGGCTTGAGATCCACTTCTTACTGATACTCATGAATGCGCATACACACACACACACACACAACATCCAATGTTTTTGTGGAAACAGTTATACTTTTTTCAAAAGTACAGCATTTGTAGAAATCTTTTGTGACATTATAAATGTATTTACTGTCGCTTTTGATACAATTAATGCTTTCTTGTTGAATAAAAGCATTCATTTCTTTTAAAAAATCATACTGGATCCGAACTATTGAATGGTAGTGTTATTTAAAAAAGTTGTCCAAATAAAAAACATGGCAATTTCATGGCACTTAGACGAAGCTTTAAAACTCTCTTTGTGTCTTTATCGATCTTTTTCTTCTCACTATGTAATCCAGTCTTTTTTAACATCTCTTTTTGAGTGTTTGTCTCTCGTGTCAGTGTGTGATTTGGCCCAGTTGTGTCATCTACCTGTCAATGAACTATGAATGAATGAACATTAGCCTGAGCCTGAGCCTGCTCAGTCCTTCTTCACAATATCCAGCTATATTCATACGCATCTGATTTATATTGAACAGTAATTAAAGAATGAAGCTCATTACACTGTGTCTGTATTTGTTGAGCTCTTATTGTGCGCAGTTGAAAAGTTTCATGCCGGGTGAATTACCCATTCTCCTTTCATCCTTTTTAAGAGTCAAAGGAGCTTTGAAGCTGATAAGAATGGATCGTTGTGATAGTATATCAGCATCTGAGATGCAACACACACTCCTGTATGCTTAAACGCATATACACACACACTTCAGGACCTTCTCCTCGGCAACAATGGTCCTTCTGTCAAGAGCTCGCCGTGGCAGTTTGCCTCAGTCGGCTGCCGGTTGATGGTCAGGGACTGACACTGAGAGCTTGGCGAGTGTTTCTCCCATGATGCCATTTGCCAGTATGTTTGAAGGCCTGTTTCCAATATGCCAAGCATGTCCGGGCATGCGGCAGGGTTAGAGAGGTCCGGCGAGCCCACTCCTGATACCTTGTAAACACACTTGTGAGAGTCCGTTGAGTGATTCGTTATGTAAGACACGCGCGCTTAAAAAAAAGGCTGTACGGACATGCTGTCTTTGTAGTCATTGTGGTTTAAAGAGGATGAGTTGATCCTTCAGGATGTGTCAGAGGGATTGCTCAGATGTCACTTATGCTTAAATATATTTCATCCATTTTTATATATATAAGAATATTTGTGGTATTTCTTTTTTGTAACATTAGTTTTTCCCAGCAAAAACGAAAGTTTAGTTTTATGTGACAATTTCTGTCTTCCCGCTCGGACTTAAAATGTAACTAAACTTAAATGAAAGGCTGGGTTAGAAATTACAAATGCATGCATCGTGTGAAATTGTGTTTAGAAATATAGGTCACAGACCTAATATATATAATATAATTTGTAATTCCTGCTATTTTTTATTTATATATATATATTATACAGTGGGGTGAACAAGTATTTGACATACTGCCGATTTTGCAGGTTTTCCTACTTACAAAGCATGTAGAGGTCTGCAATTTTTATCATAGGGAGTATTCTTCAACTGTGAGAGACGGAATCTAAAACAAAAATCCAGAAAATCACATTGTATGATTTTAAAATAATTAATTTGCATTTTATTGCATGACATAAGTATTTGATCACCTACCAACCAGTAAGAATTCCGGCTCTCACAGACCTGTTTTTCTTTAAGAAGCCCTCCTGTTCTCCACTCATTACCTGTATTAACTGCACCTGTTTGAACCCGTTACCTGTATAAAAGACACCTGTCCACACACTCAATCAAACAGACTCAAACCTCTTCACAATGGCCAAGACCAGAGAGCTGTGTAAGGACATCAGGGATAAAATTGTAGACCTGCACAAGGCTGGGTTGGGCTACAGGACAATAGGCAAGCAGTTTGGTGAGAAGGCAACAACTGTTGGCGCAATTATTAGAAAATGGAGGAAATTCAAGATGACGGTCAATCTCCCTCGGTCTGGGGCACCATGCAAGATCTCACCTTGTGGGGCATCAATGATCATGAGGAAGGTGAGGGATCAGCCCAGAACTACACGGCAGGACCTGGTCAATGACCTAAAGAGAGCTGGAACAACACTCAAAGAAGACCATTAGTAACACACTACGCCGTCATGGATTAAAATCCTGCAGCGCACGCAAGGTCCCCCTGCAAGCCAGCGCATGTCCAGGCCCGTCTAAAGTTTGCCAATGACCATCTGGAAGATCCAGAGGAGGAATGGGAGAAGGTCATGTGGTCTGATGAGACAAAAATAGAGCTTTTTGGTCTTAACTCCACTCGCTGTGTTTGGAGGAAGAAGGATGAGTACAACCCCAAGAACACCATCCCAACCGTGAAGCATGGAGGTGGAAACATACTTGTTCAAATACTTGTTCTCCTCACTGTATATATAATTTTTAGGGAAAAAAATCTTATTGTTCAACCCTGGGTCTTGGGCAAAAGTATGAGTGAAAAATCTACAATAAACTAGAGAATTTCAAAACCGAAAATTCGATTTTTGTCATTTATTACTGAAAATCACACCTCGCACAACAATAGTGAACAGTTTTTGAACAATTTTTGAACAAATCTCCTTCTCCACTCGACGCTGTTTGTACATACTGTAGCTGTCCCTTACTATGGTACAATCCCTTGCAAGGCTACAGAGTCCTCTGATTAGCTACAATACGTCATGGTAACCTTCCTCTGATTGGGTAAGAGAAATATTCCTCCCAGCAGCAATTTTTTCATTGTCGTTGCACGTGGAATCTACCAAACAACATCAATTTCATTGGCCTTTTTACGCAGTGGTATTACGCAAAAAGGAAGTGTGTATATATACAAACTGGATACAACTGTTTTCAGCGGAATCTGAGGAAGACGGCAAAAAAGCCGCACCTCTCTATCATTAATAGTTTTTAAGATAATTGCACATTTTTAAAAGTATGCAATTTTGGGCGGTACTGCCCAATCCGTCCCCAGAGCATTAAATATTTATTAATATGTAAATGTACGTAGTCAAATGTTAATGTACTTCTGATATTATAATGGTTTTTAATTCAACTTTACATTTCATGTGCATATCTTCTTATTTGAGGGATCTGGCTTCTTCCTTACTGTTCTGTGTTACTTAAATGGCTTCCACCCACATTCAGACATATTTCCTGTGAGCCCTCATATTTTCAAATGTCCTCTTTTCATGCAGTATGACCAATTTTTCCATCTAATATCCATAAAATCCTGTTTTCCATTAAATATCCCCTCTACGCAATACATATAGTCCACAAACAGTCATTACACTAGGATTTCTCTGGACTCAGATATTGAAAACATTCAAATGAGAAGCATCACTGATGAGATGTGCATCTCTTCTCCAGAATGTATTACATGACGAGCCCCATTTACACAAGTGTTTAATTGTGGCATATGCAGCAGAGGCGTGTGTGTGTGTGTGTGTGTGTGTGTGTGTGTGTGTGTGTGTGTGTGTGTGTGTGTGTGTGTGTGTGTGTGTGTGTGTGTGTGTGTGTGTGTGTGTGTGTGTGTGTGTGTGTGTGTGTGTGTGTGTGTGTGTGTGTGTGTGTGTGTGTGTGTGTTGTGTGTGACCTCAGTCAGTAGCACTGAGGTGATAATATTCTAATGAATGTGCTTCCGGCTTGATCAACACCAAAAACCACTTACAGAATTTAGAATCTCCTGATTAAAAATGCAGTATAATTGGTTGTATTTAGAAGATTAGGTTTTGAGTCTTGGAGAAAAGTGTGTGTGAGGAGTGCTCTGTCAATTGATGGTTTATACAGATCAATTGACTTTTCAATACAAATTTCACCTTGAAAATGCCACTGGCCAATCATTCCTTGGCAACTGTTGCTATCCACCATTTTTACATATAGAAATAGGCGTTTTCATATTGAGGATCTATGTGTTTCACTTATATAGGTTTCACGTATATGCCATCTCCAGTTAAAGACCTTCTTCAGCAAGAATGAAACCCTCTGTGTGTATAATACACAGCACACACAAAAATTGTTACTTATTGATTTATGGAATTCATGGAGTACCACAAAATTGCCCAACTGCACTTTTTGCACACCTTGCTCTTTTGATAAACACACCTTCATACAACCAATACTTTTAAACTGCAGTATCCTAGCAACTACAATGCTGAAGGACTTGATGCATGTGTTTGTATATACGTTTTTAGTGTGTCTGGTGTGGTCATCACATGTAATGCATTGTGTTACTTCAGCTTGTGTACAAACTCACAGGATGACTCAGTTTCCTGTTGAACACAATGTTCTGCTCTTACTCAGTTTCCTCTGGTCATTCAACTCACGTCACATTATTTCATCTATCTGCTCTCCCTCTTCAAGCTCATTTCCGAAAAGGAAAACGATCTTTGAATGCGTGCTGAGTTCACATTCATACGCGCGCACACCGCGCATCTGAATTGCGCGGTGTACGCGTACCATTGACTTCTATTGATTTTATATAATGCCACTTAATTATAACTTTACCATAAATGTAAACTTTTTTGCATTTTCAGAATAAAAAAAAAGTGTTTGCTTTAAATATAATTTATTTTAAATTTCAATCAATGAATGATCAATTAGATCCCCCCCACACACACACACATCCCCCCCCCTCACACACACACACACACACACACCCCATCCAACAACAAAAAAACTTTTTATATTGTTTGGTTATTACTGTATGATCCAGGATGTTAGCTAACTTCTTTGGGGATCTATGTCTAACCTACAATCAATTGATTGTGTTCATGAGATGGCAATTAATTATCTCTCTTTGTCTCTCTCTCTCTCTCTCTCTCTCTCTCTCTCTCAGTGTTAAGTATAGGAGAAGGTGGTTTCTGGGAGGGCACTGTAAAAGGAAGAACTGGTTGGTTTCCTGCGGACTGCGTGGAGGAGGTACAGATGAGACAGTTTGACCCTCGACTTGGTAAGAAGTGATGAACAAATACACATTTTCATACAACTAGGGCTGGACAATATATTAAGTATTTATTATATATTAAATTAACTGACACTACTTGTTTGATTCATTTCTGTGAATCATTTCTTTGAACTGTCCATTTCATCGAATCAGTTTAAAATATTATTCACACTCAATAATGTTCCCTACAGTATGTGCCATTGTTTTGAAATTGAAATTTGTACAATATTTTTATAGTACAGTTGTCAACATTTGAAGTGGATCAAAAAAGTTCATCAAAGTTGTCCTAAGAAAAGAACGGGTATTGTTCAAAATTCATGTATAACTTTGATGAAAGGTTTTGATCCACTTCAAATGTTGACTACTGTAGTTTACTGCATCTATTGTAGTTGTAGCCAAAAATGTTGAATCTACTTGGCTAAATGTCAATTATGGCTCAATCACCCTTTTCAAATTTGTACAGATGCTTTCTGCAGATATTCGGCAGACGCTTTTATTAAAAATGGCTTACAGGCCGTTGCATTCAAGCTATATATTTTTTCTATTTATGAATTTTCTGAAATATTTTCAAAAGGAAAAAAAGTATTAAGATATTTTTTTACATTGTCCGGCTTTACACACAATACAACTCTAGAATGTCTAAATGCCCTCAGCTGTTGTCTCACGTAAATGATTTTCAACACTACAGTATGTCTGTAGATGAGAAATCATAATCAAATGTGTTGAGATCCACACACATACACCTCTCTCTCTCTCTCTCTCTCTCTCTCTCTCTCTCTCTCTCTCTCTCTCTCTCTCTCTCTCTCTCTCTCTCTCTCTCTCTCTCGTAAATGCTGGATTTGGAGATGTTTGTCATTTTTAGGGCTCTGCATTGAGATCAGGCAGGCAGGCCGGTGTCTGTACTAAACATCACATTTAAATGCATTGTGAGAGTGCGAGAAAGAGAGATGAAAAATTCCCTCACCTTTTCCGAAGACAAGCATGGCACGTTTCCAATAATTCAAACACGCACACATACAGAAACAGGTTAAAGGGGAGCTCAGAGTGATGTATTGCCTTCATCCTTTGAGGGCTTTCTAGAAATGAAAGATGTAATGATGCCAGGAAACCACCGGAAAGCCCCTGTAGATGCACCAGGGTGTTTTCCCATCAGCTGGAATATGAATCCTTTATTTTTACCATGAGTTGGTTTCTGTTCTGATATGCTGAAAGTGAGTGTGCTTAGGATTACATTTAAAATCCACAGATATATAACCACAGACCTGTTGTTTTGGTGAATGTTAGCTTGCCAGCCTGCCAGATGTGGAAAAGAAAAGTGGAAATCACTTCAGCCATCTTTAAACGGATTTGTAAAATGTTGCTGGCTGTAATATTTGTGCTGAGTTTAGAAGCTTGTTGTTGCATGCTAAGGGTTGATGTACAGGATATGATGATCGCAATTCAATTGCGGCTTTAAGTGTCAATGTTATGTTTGCTGGTGACACAATACAGGTGAAACTCGAAAAATTTGAATATCGTGCAAAAGTTCATTTATTTCAGTAATTCAAATTCTCTTGGCATTGCCAAGAGAGATATGAACACAAAAACTTGCTAGTTTTCAAATTTACCAGCCCCAAACAGTAGTGAATATGCAAAAGGCTTTGTTAAGTAGTTGAATTTCTTTGTGTATGTGAGTCTTAACGCTAATAGTTTCTCTCCTCTCATTTCCTTTAGTTTCATTATAAAAGAACGTTGACTCTCCTGAGAACATAATGTTGCAACCAGTAAGATCCCTCGAGACCACACTTAATTTGTAATTGGTCTCATTCTTCCCATTAGAGTAAAATTAACAGTTTCTCTCCTTTTTGCTTCAGATCGCATGTGTATTCACACACACACATACACACACACACACACTCACACACACATTTGCAAACACAGTGCTACCATTGCATTTTCCAATTTATTACGTGTTTAGCACTGTTTGTTTTTGCCTTCTTCTTTCCTTTAATTGGCGTCTGTGTGCACATAACTTTCAAGTAGCCTATATGCGGACATAGTGTATTTCAGAGCACAGGTCAGTAAAACAATTACCAACAAAATGAAATGGCAGAAATGTAAATGGTAATGTAAATACAAAATAACAAACCATTGGGCTAACAAATTTTATAAATTTTAGCCTCAATAAAAATGTGACATTTAAAAAAATACCCTTACCTTGAGAACAATCTCATTATAGTTGGCTTGTCTGAATGCCAATTTGGTTTTATTTTGTAAAATTTTTAGCCAACTGAGTGTCCCTGAGTAAAAATGACGCATCGTAAAAAAAATTAGCATTGAAATTAGCATGCTAACAGCTAGCTTTCTGCAGGTGTACCAATGCACCTTGAGTAGGAGTAAAGCATGGCACTAGCAAATAGTCAGGGGCAATGTGTTCGATTCCTAGAGAAAGCAAGAATTGATTAAATGTAAATGTGCACCTTGGATGCAATGTAAGTCACATTGATAAAAGTTGGGTTAAGTGTAAATGTAGGAGCCTTTATTCTGGTTTCAGCACCAGCTGTGGCGGACAGCTCCCTGCTTTCAGTGGACAGCTCCAGCATGTCAAGAAAACACCTGTAGACTAGTCCAGAACTGCAGCGCTTTGCTGTATGACAGATGCACTGTGAAATGTGTGTGTGTGTGTGTGTCCACATCACCACACTCTAATCTCTAGTATCTACGCTCTAAAGCTGGTAACACTAGGCGGTCTTTAATAAGATTACATAATGCTGCATATGAGAGGGAGAGAGAGTGTGTGTTGCTGTGTCACTGTCCAGACACTCGTCACATGCTATCGGTCAATTAAACAATGTGTGAAGACAGACCTGTCATCTGTCCATCTCTATCAAGACCCGGAAGAGGGAAAATGAGCGTGTGTGTGTGTGTGTGTGTCTTTTGTGTTAGCGTTTATCCAGCAATAACAGATGAAAGCTCTTTGACAGTAGAGGCAATATGTTTCGCCTCACTGAAGCGATGAAGACAACCCTGTGTACAATTAACTTACCCAAACAAACCGTGTGTGTGTGTGTGTGTGTGTGTGTGTGTGTGTGTGTGTGTGTGTGTGTGTGTGTGTGTGTGTGTGTGTGTGTGTGTGTGTGTGTGTGTGTGTGTGATTTAACATCGATTACTGAAGCGATTTCAGTCATGCATGTCAGATTCTGGAGCCTGAACTAATGTTCATTCAGATTTCTCTCTGAGCTCACTGCTGTGTCGTGACTCGAGTGACATCAATCTCATTCTCTTGAGCTCTCTCCCCCTCTCTTTCTTTCTTCTTTTCATCCCTCATTCTCTGTAGTTGACCTCTGTACTTAGATTTGTTGTGTTGTAGGTAAGAAGGCAATCATATTAGTTAGTAGTGTAGTATAATGTCAAATAATACATTTGCTCATCATGGCATTTTGATCTTGATCTTTAACTATAAAAAAGAATAGAATATTTATGAAATGCAGATTTGAATTTGTTTTAACCTTTATTTAATACAGTACATTAGAATACAAAATAATCTTTAGGTGTATATTAATTCAGTCTTTATTTCACTAGGCATTAATTTAAACAATTATTTCAAATAAATCTTTATTTAATATGTGTAAAACTAAATACATTAGAACTGAATAGAATATTTTGTTTCAAATGAACACTTGTTTTAATATTTATTAAACTTATTAGGAACATATTCTTTTTTGAAAGACGTCTAACTCTGCTTAGACAGTGCACAGCTCTACACCAGAAGTTATTCCTGTCCTACGGTTCTGATATGGTCCGGAATGCCCGCACCCTACTTAGTATGCTGTTCAGCTAGTGTAGATTGCATTTATACACACTCACCAACACACTGGAATTTCCATCAGTGGTGCTGCAGTGTGCAGCGGGATCTGGGGGGCATGTCTGGAATCAGTAAATACCTACAGACCCACACAGACCAGCATACCCCCCCCCCCCTCCTCCTCCTCCTCCCTCCCTCTCTCTCTCTCTCTCTCTCTCTCTCTCCCCCTCTCTCCCTCTCCCCACCCCTGCCTCAGTCGATGACTCATCCTTCTGAATCACCCAAATAGTTTTGTTGCTATTTTTAGTCTCATTTATGGGTTTGGATGCAGAAACTCCCTCATTTTATTTCTTCTTTCTCTTTTTTGATGTTGTTGACTCACAAGATCCCTCTGTCTGTCTCTCTTTCTCTCCCTTACATAAACGACATTCTCTTTTTTGTATTTTTCACATATTAGCTGAGTTCAAATATTTGTCATGGTAACTTTTGCGCCATTCCCAGAATTAGAAGTGGTGTTTTCTAAGGCAAACATCCCCTCACTATTAGCCCAATATTGATCATCGTTAGTTATTTGAAATTCATAACTTCACGTATAGTATAAGTAGCATTTAAAGTGGTCATGAACTGCATTGTTTTATAATTGTGATGAGGAGGTTGAGGAGATTCCCCACTTCCATATGTAAAGCGCTCTGAGTACTCAGAAATTATTATTATTATTATTATTAGACAAAGAACATCTGATTGTAGCTACATAAATCATTACATATCAGAAATCACTGGTCATTACAATTAACACAGTTAGTTACATGTTGTGGCAATACTGTCTAGTCTGTTTTCAAAGCCTGCACCGAAATTGCGACTTGCCAAAGAATCCACTGTGAAATGTACAGAATACAAATAAATTATGCCCAACTTAGACATTCACATTGTTGAAAATAAATAAACACCTTTCTAGCATTAGGATCCTTTGGAAGGTAATGTTGTATTTAGTCCAGTGATCCAACATGCCAGTGGGCGGGGCTAAAGTTGCAATGATGAAGTAGGCGTTGATCCTCTTCTGCAGAGTCGGTCTTTCACCAAGATAGGCACATTCCACTACGAGTCGTTCGCTGGGTTTGGTTACAATCAAAGCTGTTTTTGGACTAACAAGGAAGTTTTCAGCTCTGAAACATACAGAATATTCTTATAGTATGATGGCCTCTTATATATCAAAAGCTCAAGAAAAATTTCTCAATTCAGGACCCCTTTAACATCCTGTCTCGTTTGGGCTACAAACTTGAATGATACTTCAAATGTTGACACCTAAGGTGTGCTATTACGTTTTTAAGTGATCAGGACCTATAAACTTTCATCAACATAGAGTCATGGACTGCGGCTTTGCAGCAAAAACTTAGCTTAGAAAACAAGACTCTAAATGGAACAGAAAAGAAACTAGTAGTTAGATGAGACTAGTAGTTAGATGGCTTGAATGAAACTCTTCAGTCTTTACCCATTACCCGTTTTTTAACTCAAACGTTTGTCCAGCCCTTTGGAGGATTTCTGACCATTAGACCTTGTCTTTCGCTCGGGGTATGACTATTTCTCCTCCTCTCACATGAATTACGTTATCTGAATTGTGTGATCTAAGCATAATAGTCGCATATATATGTTGTAGATATGATATAAAATGATGCTGTTGAACAATGTTTGATTGTAAGTCTGTCTAGGATTGTTTTGTAATGATCTTATGCATTTTGATATAAAGACAGTCTCTTTGGTTTTTAAGAGATTTCAATCCTGTGGTTAAGAGCTCAGGTCAAACATAGTTCTTTGAAAAGACGGTCTGTTTTGGATTTCTGTCTTGGGAGAGTCAAGCGCCATATCCAAACCAATCCATCTTTTTTTAAACTGCCTTACTTTGACATTTGAAGTGTTCGTTCTCTACTTGGGATGATCTCGTAGAAGCATTCATGGCCGTAAAATTAGTTTCTAGACTGCATGTTATTTCAAATGATCCTGAGTTTTGATTTGGAATTTCTATTTCTTTCTCAGTTCCTACATCATCTTGATAATTTAGATATTAGAGTGACACCAGAGGATCATTTATGTAGCCGTCTGCATGAGGACATGACCAGATTTCCGGATTTAATGTTGGGTATATTTCTAGTTGTTACGATCCGTGTTCTTGTGTGGGTCGTTTTGTTCTGTGTTGGTGTGCAGGGATTGGTTGCCGACGGAGGAACCTGATTGGCGGACCCACTGATACGCTACTTTAAAAGGGCGACGCTGTTTGAAGATGGCGAGCTCATTAATATACCAAAACCTTCCTTTGTTCATGCTTCTTTGTGTAACGGCTTCATACTTTTGTTTGTGATTATTTAATCAGACTTACTTATGTTTTAGGAGCGTAGGGGTGTCCTGCCATTTATTTTACTTTGTTTGTGATTTGTTATTTTATAAAGAGTCAGGTAAGTTTTCTTTGTAATTTTGTTTCTCCCCGATTAGGTTATTTATACATGTTTATTATTTTGGCCTTGGGGCACCCTGAAGCCAAGGCTTGTTAATTTAAGTACTTTTCATTCCACCTTAATAAATTAAAGTTTTTGTGGATCTCATGTTTTGTCTTTGGTGATCTGTCGGCTGGGGCTGGATTCCCATTTAACATCTAAAAAGCTCACGTCAAGCCCTTCTCTTTAGAACGGGTCACAACATAGTTCAGAGGTCAGTGTATTATTAAAATTTCCAGTGCAAGTGTTAATAAAAACTTCTTTACGAATCATTTATCCAGTTGAGGTCGTCCCTGCATGTCCCCAATGGGATCTTGGCTAGTGTTCACTATGTGACTATGTTGAGGGTTGTAGGTTTCTGGCGTGTGCTGCAGTGTCAGAGGTATTGATTAGCTTGTGTGTTGCTTATCTCAGCTTCTTACACATTAGCTCTGTTCCAAACCCAGTTGAGGTCCATTGCTGTCTACTGCATACATAGGTGGCTGTCTTCTAGGGGAGTGTCTTAACCGAAATAGAACCTTATAAGCGTCTGATTCGGAACGCTCTGCACATCAATCTCTTTGATTTAATAGTTCGTTTTTAAAAAGGTTTTGGGTAGTTAATAAAATATTATAAATAATAAGTAGACTGCGCTTATTAATAAGTGTAATAAGTATTTGTAATTATTAGCAGTCACAGTTATTTTTGAGGTAATTCTTTGTTATAGAAAAGATGTTTGAAAGTGTATTCTTTTTCTCTTTCAGTGAGGCTAAAAACAGGGGGTTAAATTGTCTCTCGTATCATTGTCTCAGTGAAAATATGTCAGACCCAGTTGGAGCTGTCAAAAGGAATGTCAGTCACATGGTGAGAAGTGTTTGACTCTGTGACTAAAGGGTACAGACAGTGACAGAGGAAGAGAGGGGAAAGGAGGCAATTTCTCTCTTCCAAAACCGAGTGAGCTTACGGAGGCAGCATGCTTAGACATTAGTAATATGTGTAATCCCGATGTAAGGGCTGTTCTGAAAAGTAGGAAAACTAACAATAGATATCTCGCTTTAGACAAACTCTAATGCAGCGTCAAATGTGTGCTTTTGCAGGAAAGGCAATCCCAGAATGCATTATGAATGACTAACAGTCGAAAATCTTTAGGCGGTGAAAGCCTTAATAAATACACATACATTTGTCAAAAAATAAAAAGCATAAAAAAATGTCATTAGAAATTATTATTTTGTCTAAAATGTATGTGCTCAATACATACCGTTTAAAAGTGTGGGGGTTGTATTTTTTTAAGCTTCTTATGCTCCCCAAAGCTAAATTTATTTGTTCAAATAGGATATAACATAAACTGTAATATTGTGACGAGTCGCTTTTAATTAATTTAATGCATGCTTGGTCAATACATTTCTTTAGGAAAAATCAATCTCACTGACCCCAAACTATTAAAGGGTCATGGGTTTGATTCACAGGGAACACGCATACTAATAACATGTATATCCTAAACATGTACTTTAAGTCACTTTAGATAAAACCCTCTGCCAAATGAATAAATGTGCATTTAGAAAGCGAGGGAGAATGAAAGAGGGAGAGATATCCGCAAGTAAGAGGGAAGTTAGTGCGATAACAGCGGGAATGTATTCCATTAAATTAGCCTTCTTGTTATTCATTTCTTTTCTGCAGGTTAAATGTGATTTTACTGAACGTACCGTTATTGTTTTGCCTACCACCCAGAGATAGTTACCATGGGAAACACAGGATAGTGTGAATGCGCATTTAAATATTTAACCTCACTTCATCCTGTAGAAAAAAGTTTTATAACAGAGCCAACTATATTTCAACATTTTCTGGGGGAAATATGCATGACCGTTAAAAACAGGTTTTTATTTATTTATATATATATTTGTTGCTTAGGTGCTTTGAGTGATTTCTAAAGGCATCGCAAGGTAGTTTGTAGGGTGTTCTTCATGGTTGCAGAGAGGTTGCCCAAGAGTTTTCTGGGATTTTTCCACCCGTCTTGACATTCTTAAGGTGAACAATATTGTGAGTCCAGTTGCTTCCAAAAGTAATAGCACACCGGTTCTCATTAAGGGTGCTGGATGTGTTGTGCATTGAATAAGTTGTTGAATAAGTTTAGGGGTTTGTTCCAATCCCTATGAGCAATAGTAATAGCTCCTCACTAATGAGTTTGTGTCTGTATGCCTGTGCTATAAAATCACAATCTGAAGTGAACTATATGAGTTATATATCACATGATCAGATGTGTTGAAGGGTAGGTTTGGCTCTGTGTGACTGTTGAGCAGGCGAAGGTGAGAGTGTGGAATCAAATGAAGCCCTGTAATCTGCTCTAATGCATTTTCGGGAGGTTAGAATCCATTCCCAGGGCTCACGGTGCCTCTGTTGGTGATTGTGTATTATTGTGTTGCCATGCCTCCAGAGTTACCATGACAATACATTTGATGAGATAGCAGTCCTCGTTTTTGACAGGGCTACACTTCTAAAAATCAGTGAACGTGAAAACGTGCAAAGATACACACAACTCAAAACCATATGTAAATACAGTGTTGAGGACAGACTTTTAAAGACAACATGAAACAGCATTACAGTGGATTTAATTTCCATAATAAATATAGTGCTATATAGACAGAAAATGTTGCAGAAAGTGAGTTAGCATTTTAGCATTTCCCGTTCCATCATCCCAAAGTCAATGGGTTTTTTGAATGGCTGAAATAAGGTCTGTGGTGAACACAAGCTCAAGACACTTTCATGTTTTATTCTACTACATAAAAGACATAATTATTACCCGACTCGTGATTTTTTTTAAGCTATTACGTGTCTTGAAAAAGGCGGTTGCTAACAAGTGGCTCAATGGCACTATAGAGGCTGTCGAGGAGATTAAACGTCATCACGCCGAACATATAAACTCAGTCCACTTTTACATCCCCATTATGCAGAATTGTGCTCTTATAAACTATTCGAACTCAAATGTTCTTGGGAAATGTTTTTAGATAAAAAGTTGTCGGAAGCTTAGTGATAGTGACGTTGAATTCGTGGGACCGTGGTGTAGTTTGTTTATAGTTTAGCTTTTTACTTCTGGCGACTGCATTTAGACTTCTTCTGCGATAATTGTCTTGATGGACAAAACATGCAAGTATCATAAACTGTTGTTGATCACTGAGCTTGTTTTTAGCGATAATCCAAGAGACTATGGGAAAATCCAATTGGGATATTGACGAGGGAGCAGTGTGATGCTAACTGCCAGTTGACCTACAAAGTGATGTCATTCCTGCACCACTCTATTCTTCAGATAGAATATTCTTCAAAACCAAATATGAAATAACTTATTTCAATGTTCTTTATATATTATTGTACAGCACAGTGGTCAACTATTGTTGTTTATTTGTGCTATATATATTGACTGATTGATCGATTGAATGAATTATATGTTTCTCTCCACAAATGACCGCAACAAAAAAAAACAGCATTTTGAGAAAGGCATTTAATCTTAGAACTGTCCCTATGGATGTACTTTACGTATAAAAGCTTTTGCTGGAATGCTACTTACTGCTCATGTATTCTGTTGTATGTTTTAGCAAAAGAAAAGATTACTTCCCTCTGAGTCTTCCAGATTCATCTCTCTTAGGTATCACCATTCATAATCCTCATCTTATGACTTATGAAAAATGAAAGAGAGTCAAACGCAGCGAACCCTTCCTCTCATCTCGTCGCAGAGAAGTGGGTCGGCTCCGTGCAGGGCAGCCAGAGGCCATGGAGAGACAGAGATGTCTAGGAAAGGGAAAAAAAGCGTGAGAGATTTAAAAAGAGAGTTGAGGATTGAGATAGAGAGTGTAAGCGTGAGGTAATGTCGAAATCGCATCAACAGATATTCTATTTCTGATCAAGCGTGGAAAGAGACCATTGATCTGACCTATTTGCCGCACCGTATGAGTGACAGAGAAAGAGTGTGTTAGTAGAGATATGTATAGTTTTATAGTAAAGTCTCCTAATTTAATATTTGAAATGAATTGCTTGGTCTACATGGATTGTTCTGTATGCTGTTTTGAATGGTTTTCTAAACCTTGTGAGTCTCTCTGATGTGTGTTTGAGTTGAGGACTCCATTGGCCAAAAAAAAAAGCTCTGAAAGCAAACTCATAGCGTATCAGTAAACTGAGGAGATGGGAACAGGACAGACACACGCAGAATAAATCCATGTTTGCTTGGTCGATTAACAGTATACACTTAAAGGGATAGTTCACCCACAACTGGGTGGTTGGGGGGGGGGGGGGTATTATGGAAGTCAATGGGACAATTCATTGTGTATGTATTTTATTTTTTAGTTGTTTTTTTAGCTGAAAATTTTGATTTGTCAAATTGTAGTTATATATATTGTTTATATTATAATTTATCATAAAAATATTAAATGTATGTATGTATTATTTTATATTTATTTAGATATACATTTACCTATGGAACTTAAATTTGTATTTACCTATAAAAAACTATTACAAAGCAATAAGGTCGGTTTGATAGGGAGGAAAGCAGTTTATGATTACTCTTAAAGATGGCATGGTGCCTCTTTCACATGTGTAAAACAGAGACATTCTCTCAGCGCCTTATATGTTGTAGATCTATTCTGCCATTTGTTTTGCTTAGAAAAAAATCTGCATTTTAGACTTTTGTTGGCTTTAAGCGTGTTTTCATTTCAGAATCCATCCGTGGTGTACGCCGCTTCCCATAATCCCTTGCTGGCGCTGAGGCCCTGCCATGCATGGTGCAGTTCGTTTAAAGCAGGAGCACATTTTACTAAAGCATTTAGCTCATTAAACTGTTGATCCAGAGGGTGCGTGTGATTGGTTGAGGGGTTTTGACAAGCTTCAGTCGTTTGATCATGTCATCAAATTGCCATGATGGAGCTTTGAGACTCTGAAGGCCTTTGAATACCGTCACTCCACTGATCAAGAGCCACTTTTTGCTTCCAAAATACTTGATTTACCATTGAAGTCATTGTCTGCTGACTGATTATTTCTCCCAAGGAAGCTTGATTCTCCTGTATGGATGTGTATCATTTTCTGTGGTGTACCTCATACAAGAGTGTTTTTCAGGTAACTCTTAATTTTTCTGGCAGCCTTTTTATCTCACTACGAGTTCAGTGAGGCAGTGCTGGTGTATGTGTGTGCGGGATTGTGTTTATTTGGCCACTATATTGGAATAAATGGTCTAGTTGTTCGTTTAGCCATCTGGAATGGATGTGACTCAGCTGTGCTCCACGAACTTTGAATCCTATTTCCGGATCCTGCCTGTATTGGCTATCACATGACGTGAATGACTGTATCAACACACCCCATTCTCCAACAGATAATATATTGATTCATATACAGTGTGAGGTTATGTTTTTGACGGTATCTGTCATTTGACAGATGATTATTGCATATAGCCCCCTCATATCTCTCTCTCTCTCTCTCTCTCTCTCTCATTCCTGTGAGAATGATAAATGATTGCATTATTCTTACTCTGGACACAGATGGCGAGGACCCTTGTAATCAACTGCATATACAAATGCACTCACACACACACACACACATGCACATCCATATGTTGATTTGATTTTAGCACAGACCTTGAATACAGAGTTGCATTATGGGTAAATCAGATCTAAGTTTATTTGTATATTTATCAAGTAACTTATTATCATCCGCCATTTTATTTATCTATAGGCAACGTTGGTCCTGGATTGCTGCTGTCAGTTTACAGTAGCTCCAACCCTGATTGAAAAAAACATTGACTAGAAAAACATTGACACAAGACATTGATTAGCTTGTTCAGGTGTGTTTGATTATGGTTGACTAAACTCTGCAGGACAGCGACGTTGCCCACTGATCTATAACGTTTCTATACGTTATTAAAACATTTTTTTATAATTTATTACAATTTGTATTTATTGTTTATTTATGCTATAATCTATCATTTTTCATTTCATTAAGTTAAGTTATTTGTAATTTATAAAAAATATATTATATAGATTTGTATTTATTATTATAGTAAAGTATAATGTATGTAATATATATATTTTTTTTAATAAATAAAGTTTTTAATTATTTAATTTTATTAAATTATAATTATAATTAAAATGATAATCATGAAGAGTATCTCTTAGATTAACCAGAACCTTTGCAATGGAACAGAGGTCAAAATTTACACTGTTTAAAAACAGTAACGTTTTTAAACAATATTTAATATTGTTTAAAAACGTTACTGTTTTTAAACAGTGTAACTGTTTAGCAGAGATGGGGACTCGAGTTTGAGACTCGGACTCGAGTGCGACTTAAGTCGCACACACAGTGACTTCAGACTCGACTTGAGACTCGTCCTCGAAAGACTTCAGACTCGACTCGGACTCGAGCTGCGGGACTCGTGAACAATGTTTATTTTTAGGAAACGTCTGATGAGCTCGCTGTTATTCCCCTCCTTCCGTTATCTATAACCTGCCTACATAACACTATATCTGCTGCGCGCGGCCACACATGAGAGGACATCAAACATCGACTGCACCGGCCGCTGCTGTGCCATTCATCGTAAGCTTGGGTTTAAAAACTTTCACCTCAAACAGAATTTTCACTTCAAACAGAAGGCACAAATCCTTTTTTTAAAGTGAATTTCGTTTTGTATTAATTGTATCTTAATTTTAATCAATGTTTCATCAACAAATTGCCTGGATTTAATAAATAAGAAGTAAATATAGCAGACAATATAATCACGACACGGAGGCGCCTGCGTGTGAACTGGAGCGTGTCTCATAAATTAACCGAAACTCAGCGTATAAGGTAGGCTAGTCTACTTCACAGACCTGAAAAATATATCTATATTGAAATGTATACTTTTATACAGAACAATTCAAAACGAAAGAAAACAGACTGCTCTCTGCTTATGTAATCCGTAGCCTATTTCTCTCTGGCGCACATACTGCGAAGATCGCGAGTCAGCATCGTCAACTTCATCTTTATTAATAAACAATTAAAATGTATCCTTGCTATATTTGACATATTCATAATCATTGCTTTTGCTGGTTCTTTAAGCTCTGGTGCTTTATCGGTAGCGCCACCGCATTAAAAACATGATTGTGTGATGTGATGAAAACATGATGAAAAACACCACCTAAATATAGCCTACTGCTTAGAAAGAAAACACCGAACAAATAGAGTAGCCTAATGCGCATACGTCCATCTCGCGAATGTACAGTCTTCTTCATGCCATCATCACCATAGCCGCTTTTCCACTGGCCACCGCGAGCACAGAGGCCGAAACTCCTGTCAAAAATAAATCGCTATACAAATATATCAGACTGCCATTTAGTCTTTATTTAAAAAACACAAACAGGTAACTTAGCCTACTTGCATTCTTCATTCGGTAATGTCTCGCGGTCTTTTTTTTTTTTTTTTTTTTTTGAACAAGTAAAACTAAAAGTGTGTTGTAACGCAAGCGTTACTGAATATTTAACGAGTAAAATATTACTGAAAATTGATTAGTAATGCCGGCTTAGACTACTGCGTTACAGCAAAAAGTAATATGTTACTGTTATGCATTACTTTTGTAACGGCTTACTCCCAACACTGCATATTACTTTGATCCTTATATATAGCTATACAGTGTTCTAAGCAGCCTGGATGGGTCGCTGTACGTGATGCAACACTTATTTAACCACAAAAGACTTGAGACTTGACTTGGACTCGAGCTCAGAGACTTGAGACTTGACTTGGACTCAAGCTCAGAGACTTGAGACTTGACTTGGACTCGAGCTCAGAGACTTGAGACTTGACTTGGACTCGAGCTCAGAGACTTGTGAGCATCTCTGCTGTTTAGTGACGTCATTCACTACCCTCCTTCTCATGAATATTTTTTAAATTAGACATCAAACTTTTTAGTATTCCTCAATCAATTCATTATAAGCAATATAAGAAGAAAATAAATATATATATTATAAAAGAATGCCTGTTTTCCCATTCATTTTCTGTAAAAAAAATAAAGAAAATTGGGTAACGCTTTATTTTACAGTCCATGTTATGTGTTCTTACTGTAGTATTAACTGTAAATTAAGCATAATTACATGCAAGCACATCAACCAAATCCTAATCCTACCCTAACCCTATAGTAAGTACATGTAGTTGCTTAAAATGATTCAGTTATTAAAATATATAATTACACTGTAACTACAACACCTTAAAATAAAGTGTAACCAAAAATGGTATGGGTTGCTAACGACCAAGGTGTGTAACAGTACAAGTATTATTTTTTCTGCACAACAATAATTTAATCTTTAATGACTGCATACAATACACCTTTATTCCACAAAGGTGGCAATGTCTGATACACAACTGAATAGGAAGTATCATCAGCAAAACTGATATAGAAAATGATAGTTTTGAGAATATTTTTGATGTCGTGAATATGAGCCAGATGCTGAATGTACTAATGAGCTCTGATGAGGATAGTGATGATGATATAAAACATTCTCTCACTGAACCCTTCCAAGCTCCAAAAGGTATCAAAATAAGCTTTATTTTATTCTTCTGTAATTGTTACTCTAATATCAGGAGAGTTTTATATTATCGTGATCCATCCGTGTTAGATATAGATCTGGGTCGCTAAAAACACGAATATGTAATAATGTTTGGCGAAACATTCATGCATTTAAGGGTTTTTATGTTTAAATTTTCTGAAGAAAAGGTGACTGGTAACAATGCTAGGATGTACCTGGTGGTTTCTAGGCTGCTCTAGCTGGTTTCGTACTGGTCCAAGTCAATCGAGCCCATTCAAGTGATCCAAACTGTCCAGCACATGCTACATGACAAATTTGAATGCTTTTGTTTGGTGTTCAAATTCCTATATGCATTAGTAATAGTGATGCTTGCGATATATATATATATGTGTGTGTGTGTGTGTGTGTGTATATATATATATATATATATAACCCTCTTTCTCTCTCGTTCTCTTGCGCTCTCTCTCTTTCTCTCTCCTGTGAATTTGATCTGTGCGTCCTTTCTTGCCTTCAAGTCATTAAAATGCTAATGCATGCTTTAACTTCTCAATTTTGTGGTGACAGAGTAGGACACAAGAGTCAATAGAAGTAACTCTTCCTTTTCCTTTCTCTCTCTATCTCTCTCTCTCTCTCTCTTAATTTCTCTTTTCTGTTCTAATAATTTATCTTGTAAGTGTAATCAGTTGTCAATATAATGTAGTTATTAATCACACTAGTGCAGTCTCAGTGAAGTGACAAGTATAAGCATAACAGGCAGATTTTTTCATTTAGTTATAGAATTATACAAGGACTCAACACTGAATGAAGAACTGAAAGTTTTTTTTCTTCATCGTTGTATTATGAGCTGTTGTTTTTATGAATACAATTTTATTCATAAGTTACAGTATTTGTCATATTTTTTCCCTGAGGTCTTTACGGTGTAATGTTAAGACATTTTTTTGCACTAATGTCATAATTTACGTTTTCACGTGGGCGGTCAAATGTTAATACTATTCATCCGTCATTCCTTTTTTGTGTTGGCAGAAAGATTTGTGTTACTGTAGGTTTTCAAAGTACACTTAACTCAGTTTCAAAACAAGGACATTTTTATTTATCATAATATGACTTCTAACTCACTCATGTTGGCACCGTCTGCAAGGCACATCGCAGACTGTCAAATGAAGAAGAATAGACATGTACAGAGGGAATACTACAGTGTGACACAGGAAGGAGTGGAGACAGGGGACAGAAGAAAAGACAGAGGAAATATGCATTAGTAATCAGACCAGAGCAAGTGGGTCACAGAGTTTATTAAGAAGAGAGAGAGAGAGAGAGAGAGAGAGAGAGAGAGAGAGAGAGAGAGAGAGAGAGAGAGAGAGAGAGAGAGAGAGAGAGAGAGGAAGACATGCTGAATTCAATAACACAGAGAGCAAAGTTTAATTCAATAACCGCTGTAACACAATGCATCTAGGAATGAAATGCATGTGTTTGACTATCTGTTCTTGCCAGAAAATGTTTGTAAGATTCTCCGGGTGTGTGTTAGTGTGTGAATGTGAATACATGTAGCTATATGTGTGTCAGCAGATTGGCCTTCTGTAGGGGAGCCGTGCATTGATTTCCAGCCTAAAGTCCAATCACATAAATCTAGTCTGGCTTGAGACACCATCCCTATTAGCCAGACCCTCTGACTGGATTAACGAGACCGCTCTCACACACACACACACACACACACACACACACATATATTTGACCTTGCCTATGTCTTTAATTAAGCTTGTCTACATTTTCTCACACAAACAAACACCCACATTTTCACACAAGGCTGATTAGAGCCATTTGGTCGGCTCTGAAATGCAATGCAAATATGATGAACTGCATTGAAAATGATAAATATGGTTGGTTACGATGATGCATGTTAATGTGTGTCATGTTTGTCTTTCAGAGACGAGAGAGGATCGAACTAAGAGGCTGTTCAGACATTACACTGTGGGCTCCTACGACAACTTTACCTCATATAGGTAAAGTATACATATATATGTTTGCATGCCTGATTATTTAATATATGGGCATTTTGATGATCAGTAGATCCAGGCTAACCCGAGACCAGTTATCCTGACTCAGTGGATTCAAGAATTTGTAGTATTGAGTCTCTACTGCCATCTAGAGGATAGAGGTTGTCAACACACTCCAGTGCTGCACATTCATTACATCATGTTTTCGTTTTTTACCGCTCACGTTTGCTTTTAATTTAAACAGTCACATTTGTTCCTCATTGTGTGTATCAAAGCAAAAGATAATTACAAAGCACTTGATTCAGTACTAAATAAAATTTTACAGCTGAGTGTAATATTAAAAAACTGCCAGCAAATGCCATTAAATAGGAGGTCATGTTTTACATTTTGCTCAATGTTACAGTCAGTGTAATTGGGTTTAGCTCGGAGATATTTATTTTCCCTCTTCAATAAGTTTTCTCAATTGTTTGTTTATTGGTCTAATTCTGGTTTCTGATGTATCTTTCTAATAAACCTTGCATTGTTATTCTATTCTGTTTTTTATTCCAAAATTATACTTTTGGCATTTAATCCAGTTTCTCACGACATTACAGATGCAGCGTCGTATTTGATATCTGGATACTTTTTGGCTACCAATTTTTAAACGGCAAAGCTGTCAAAAATGATTTTATTTACACCTAAGAAGTAAACTGGTGATGATGGTCAAATGTCTTCACTATGCAAATTTGCAGGTCAGAATACATCATGCTTAGCAGCAATTTATGCTTGCGTACTCATTCTCCCTAGTTTTGTTTCTGCTATTTTAGTCAGTTCTGTTGATTACACTGTAATGAAATGTGTCTCTGAAATGAAAGACTGATTGACGTGGGAAGGAGGATGGGGGGATACGATGACTTGGAGAATAGAGTGAGCGAGAGAGGATTAATTACTGGAGTCTCTCTGTCAAACTGATACTTTTTACTCCATTCATCTTCTCTTGCCAAGCTGCTCAACAACAGCTAACAGGTCTAGAACAGCAGCTTAAAGAACTGCACCCAGTCAAATCAATGACCTGCTGTATCAGAGAAATAGACTCTAAACACACACGAAGCCACTCCCAGACTCTTAAAATAATCGATTCACAATTTGAGATATGAATGAAAGACCATCACCTTGCTGAAATTCTCCCACCTCAAGGTGCTTTTAGAAGTATGCTAATCAATTTAAACTGTAAATATTAGCATGCAAGTGTGTCAAACTGCATTTAGCTAATATTACAAGTCTGCTAATCAATTTAAACTGTAAATATTAGCATGCAAGTGTGTCAAACTGCATTTAGCTAATATTACAAGTCTGCTAATCAATTTAAACTGTAAATATTAGCATGCAAGTGTGTCAAACTACATTCAGCTAATATTACAAGTCTGCTAATCAATTTAAACTGTAAATATTAGCATGTGAGTGTGTCAAACTACATTCAGCTAATATTATAAGTCTGCTTATCAATTTAAACACTGATTTAGCAGACTGCCATTCTTAAAAGAAAATGTTCTACCGTATATAAACTTAAATAGTTCTGTCAGGTGCTTCATATAATTTCATGGATTTAGTTTTAATTAATTAATTTCGCTGGTAAACATACTTTAACCATACTTTAAGTTCGTAAACATTCTTTATCACTAGAAACAAATTGAATTACCCGTTAAACAAAAGTTATATTTATAATTTAAGACATTCCTCCTTATATATAATATTTTTGGCATAAAGGGTTCTTTAAAAATGTATATGGAACCCCATTAAATCTTTTTGCATGCATTTTGGGGGGTTTGACCTATGTTCAGCTACACTGTAAAGTGCACTAAACTGAGTTAGCACACGCTGACATAGCTGTGAGGCTATATGTAAATATCAGTCGCTGTACAGAGGTTTAGCTTCATGACATGGACAATGTGGAGCTAATGTGCGTTCCCCTCGGCACAGGAGATCATTTTAGGGAGTTGTGCACTGCACAGTACATTGACAAGAAGTCAGCGCGACAGGAAACCTTCTTCTTCCTGAGGTCTAATGGCCATTATATTCATTTTCACCCTTCATTATCTCATCAAATTATCATTAGGTGCTAGATCAGCTGAACTTGACTGTGAGGGTTTTTGTAAGTGTATAACAAATATTTGAAATGTCTAATGCCTTTATATGACTGACATTTTCCATGAGACAATGTACATTAACTGTCATGCACTCTCACATAAGAACTTAAGTGATATTCTTTTCAACAATGGACATGGTACCATGCAAAATACTATGGTATTTTTATTTATAAGTATATTATTACTTCAAATTTATTTATATTTGTATATTATCATTATGTTTTTGGTAACAATTTACAATACGGTTTAATTTATTAGCATTAGTTAACTATAGTATTATGAACTAACAATGAATAATAGTTTAAATCATCCCAGTTAATGTTAATTTCAATATTTACTATTACATTATTAAAACCAAAAGTTGTATCTGTTCATTTTATTTGAGCAAACATGAACTAACAATGAACATTTGTATTTTCATTCTAACATTAACAAAGATCAACAAACACTGTAACAAATGTACTGTTCATTGTTAGTTAAAGGGATAGTGATGAAAATTGCCCCATGATTTACTCACCCTCAAGCCATCCTAGGTGTGTGTGACATTCTTCTTTCAGACGAAAAAAGTCCTGGCACTTCCAAGCTTTATAATGGCTGTTTCTGTTTTAAGTCAATAAAAGTGCATCCGTCCATGATAAAAGTGCTCGAAGCGGCTCTGGGGGGTTAATTAAGGCCTTCTGAAGCGAAGCGATGCGTTCGTGTAAGTAAAATATCCTTTATACTTTATTGACTAAAATAACTAGCTTCCGACAGACAGCCGCACCCATTGATTTACATTGAACCCTTGACCTGACGCACGACGCATTGACGAACGCGGATAGAGCAAAACAAAACACCAGTCACAAATTAGAAGTCTATAATGAGAATCTTGTAATTTTCCTTTTGCTTGAGTTTATTGCCCAGCCCTGATTGGTTGAACCGCGAGTGGTGTCAAAGCTTACCCTACTCCTACATCCTACGTCATCATCAAGTGTTACTATTTTGGCGTAAGTCGACTTGTGTAGGCCGTCTGCCGGAAGCTAGTTATTTTAGTCGATAAAGTTTTAAATATGGATATTATTCTTACACGAACGCATCGCTTCGCTTCAGAAGGCCTTAAAGAACCCCCCAGAGCCGTATGGGGCACTTTTATCATGGATGGATGCACTTTTATGGACTTAAACACTGCCATTATAAAGCTTGGAAGAGCCAGGAGCCAGTATGTATAAATACACATGTTAAATGTATGAAAATGTTGTATATAAATAATATATAGATAAAATATAGAATATAGATGGCATATATATATAATATAAAAATAAAAGCAATGGTATTGCCACAGTACTTCCTTGTAAGTAAGGGACAAGATACCAAATAAAGCATTTGTTCTTTGTTACTTTTTCTTAGTGATAACTTGTGTATTTATTAAATAGATAATGGGAAGTTTAACCCAAATATTCCACCGTCCCAGTTTAATGTGGCTTGTCTGTGATTTTGTTCGTAAACAAATCCACAGCAAATGCCTGTTCCGGACGCCCGACCGTACACTGATGTTATCACAGGCGTGACTGCTGTTCTGTAGGACAGAGCGTTTCGTTAACCCGAGGCGCTAACGACACGAATCATCTGTAATTGATCTAATTGATTCTCCACTGCTTAATTAGATTCTTGTCACTCCTAATGCATCAGTGATGAAGACCCTCGGGTACAAGAGAGAGAGAGAGGATCTTTCTTCTAATAGTTGATGATACAGACACCAGTCGTTGCTCTGGTCCCATGTGAACACAGACAGCTTTTTGTCGTTTTGTGGTAATTATTCTACAAGCAGCTGTTCACAAGGACTTTATTATGCTCTGTTTGTAAAACAGATTTCTTGATGGTATGGGAGTTGTTATAAATTAATTGCTATGTTTAGAGAGATAGATTTTGCTGTAATAAAATTAATATATTTTAATATATTTTCCTTTAGCTTGGCTGGTAGCAATGCCAAGGTCATGGATTTGATTCCCAGGCAACACAATCTGTCAAAAATCACTGTAACATGTTTTCACACTACACTTAACTTTGGATTAATGTCTTTTTAAACCCTCCACCAAACTCATTCATAATTACCCCATTAAATATTCATGCACTTTGTACAGCTGTAGAAACATCCACATTTCTATACAGTGGAAATCAATAGTCTCCAATAGTATTTTTTGAAAAATTATATTTCCTTGTAAAAGGTTCTCCAGTAATCTTTTTATTTTTACAACTTCAAAAAAACTATTATTTACAGTGTAGGTTGTAGATCTTTTCTTCCATGTGACGTACATAAGTTGATCAATTATAAGAAAGGGGCTGAATAAATGATTGGTCTTGATAAATGATATTGCATACTTCATACTTCACCCAAAAAATTCAGTTACATTTTGAATAAAAATTACGAAAAAAATTACGAAAAAATGAATGAATGAAAAAAATTACGAAAGCATGAATGAATGTTTCACAATAAGGTCAAGAACATTAATTTAGAAAATAGATAGGGTTATTCAGGGTTGTGTCTACTTTAACCCAGAACAGTTTCAAGTGGGAAAATCTGCTAAAAGCTAATCAAGTGTCCACCATATATCGCCATATGTAGAACAGCACAGTTAATCATAGCAGTGAAGCTAGTAATGTGATTTTGGTATGTCTAAGTGCACTGTTTGTATGTGTGTGCTGGCGGGGGGTTGTCTACAGGCGGGTAACTGTGGCTCACATGAGTAAGGAAGAACAGATTTGTCCCTGCTGTTAGCGCTGATGATGGCTATCTCCATGCATCCAGACAGATGGACTCGGGATAGTGATGGGGGGAAGAGACCACTATAGAGAAAGATCCTTTGTGTGTCTCTGACTCGCTTTCTCATTTGTGAATGCTCATATCTTTTAATCACTGATGGGCTGCACTGTAAGGCATGGATGCAGGATTAACATTGTCTTTTTTACTTTTCTGGCTTTTAAAGGGTGTTTTTTGTGTGTGCGTATTTGGAGTTGAACAGTGAAAGAGCTGAAGGCCCTCATATTTCTATCCTTTCATTTAATAGCATAAGAGGCTGGATATTAGTATTTTGTCCAATCTCCTAATGCAGTTAAAGCGGCTGCACTGGAGTCAAACAGAAGGACAGAAGCTTCCACCTGAGATTATTCATATTTTTCATATTGTCCACACTCTCACAGCCACAGCTTTTAACCCGATTGGCTCATTACTGGAGTGGGACGGGGATCAGGGAGAGTAGCGTTGTGGGGGTATGTCCAGGCTGTGGAGCTCCTCATACAGACATGGTGCTGGAGTCTGACCTCACTGTCCTGCTCTCTCTTATGTCCAGTGATTACATTATCGAGGAGAAGAACGCTGTGCTCCAGAAGAAAGAGAATGAGGGATTCGGCTTTGTCTTGCGAGGAGCAAAAGGTAAGACTGGCCTTGAGCTCATGGCCTCAGTTTGCTATTACAGTCAAAGTGGCAGCTTCCTTCACGTTACTGGGTTACATTACACACTTAAAGTCAGCAACAAATGACATTTGCATCCCATTTTACTTTTATAATGTGATGTATTTCCAAGTGAGACAGATTTTTTTTTTAAATAAGTTTATTTGAGAATTGATTAGATTGTGAAAACTGGCCAATAATTTATGGAACGGAGCTAGACTGCAATTTTACTACAGCAATATTTAGATAGGTATTTGGTTAAAGCTACACTATGTAACTTTTGAACCCTCTGGTGGTTGAAAAATAAAACTGCATGTGTCTTGCAAAAGAACATATGCAAATGTATGTTTGCAATTTCCAGCGAAATTCGTCCCGACCACCCTATGAGGTTTATCCAAGTGTATTTATAGCTAAACTAAAACATGGTTTGGAAGATTTTTTTTTTTTTGACGATCCCATTAATAACATTATTTTTTAAATAAAAAAGTTACATAGGCCCGCAAAGTTACATTGATATATATATATATATATATATATATAATCATACATCAAAAAATGTAATGTTATTAATGGGATAGAAAAATAAATCATATATATAGACTTACACTAACGTTCAAGTTTGGGGTCTGTAAGATGTTTTAAAAATGCATTAAATTGGTCAAAAGTGACAGTAAAGACTTTTATAATGTTACAAAAGGTATCTACTTAAAATAAATGCTTTGTTTGTTTCTATTCATCAAAACAAATCCAGAAAATAATGCATCACAGTTTCCACAAAAATATTAGGCAGCACAACCGTTTTTTGCAAAAGTCAGGCATAAAATATAAACGCTTATAATAGGCTTTTTTTTTTTTAAGTTACATAGTGTACCTTTAAAATTAATATTCCTTTAAAACAACATTCATTTACAATTATTTTAGTACATTTTTGTCTACTTGGTATATTCACACTAGAGTAACATGAAAGTTTAAACTCAATGCAAATGAGTGCAACAGTGTATGTGTCTTACAGATGCAGTTCTGGTGACAGCATAATAGAGTTAAGTGAATGTTAACTTCATTACTTATAGAAATGACACTATGTGAACCAGTGACCCTGATATTTGATTATGTAGCATACTTAACAGCATTATTAGACAGTTGTGTTTGACAACATATACAGTTCAGCAGTGTTTGTGTGAGAGTTTGTGAGCAAATGTGAGCAGTGTGTGTGTCTGTGTGTGTTAGTGCCCAGTCTCTGGGGTGGCACCATCCTGGGTAGGAGTTATGAGTTCCTAATGCCATCTGTTACCCACATGGTGCATTAATATTTCTTATGAATATGGGTTTCAGCTGGTCTCTTTATTGATTTCTTAACTCCTATACTATGACTATCTCAAAGATGAAGAGCAAAGCACTAACAGCTTTATTTAGACATGTGTTTATATTTACAGAAAGGCTAATTTAAAGGTGAAGTATGTAATTTTTGACCATTTTCAAATGCTTTGACCTATCCCAGCAGAGATATCTATACGTAAGCCATTCATTAGCTGTTTACATTCAGAGTTACGATATTAACTTGTGCGCAAAATTGGAATATCACATAAAACATTTGTGATTAAAGCACTGTTTCCATCCCATGTGTTCAAAAGAACAAAATCATCACTTCCTGGAAAACTGCCACAAAAATATTTGTAATGAAAATGGAAGTTGCTGCAATCAGGGAAACCATTTCATCTTTTTTCACACATTATAAATGACTTGCACCTCAGAGCGCGCTGACGAAACGCAATAAACGCTGCTATGTTATCTTGCGTTCGGAGATGGAATCCTGGTGTTTGGGAATGCAATCATGTGAGACAGTTCTGGGAGGTAATTCTACACAACCATTTTGATGAAAGACTTTGGCTAAGGCATTTCGTTATGACCAAACCAACATTTGAGGTGCCGTAGGTTCTATATAGAACCTTAAAAGGTTCTATAGGCGCTTCGTATTTGGAACCCCTAAAAGGTTCTACACTCTTAGAAAAAAAGGGTTCATTGGGGTTCTATATAGAACCATAGGGTTCTTTACTCAACTCCAAAGAACCTTTTATGCTAAAAAGGTTCTATAATGACAAGAAAGAACCCTTTTGGTTCTTAAAAACCCTTAAAAAGGGTTCTGTATAGAACCTTTTAGGGGTTCCAAATACGAAGCGCCTATAGAACCTTTCAAGGTTCTATATAGAACCTTTTCTTCTAAGAGTGTGCATTGAAATTGATCGGCTGGTTAATCCAATCACATTCACTTTTGAGGCAAAGTCATGTAAGTTGCGCATTAAGGTATTTACAGTATAAGGTAACTGTTTCCATCATAGTTTTATGTGCATGTCTTACCGGATAAAAAAAAATATCTGCCTCAGTTGAGCGCATAAACTTTTTGGGGAATTTAAGCGCAAATTGGTGTTTCCATCCAGCGTTTTTTTTATACAATATGCATAAAAATAGGTGGATGGAAGCATTGCTATTGGCTTCACAAAGAGTCTAAGAACCAGTATGTGATATTGCATATGATTTTCTGTTTTTATGTAGCGGAGACACCCATTGAAGAGTTTACACCCACACCTGCCTTTCCCGCACTGCAGTACCTGGAGTCTGTGGATGTTGAGGGCGTGGCCTGGAGAGCGGGGCTAAGGACCGGTGACTTCCTCATTGAGGTATAGAATTGATTTGTCCATATCCCATCTCATCATGTTTTACATCTTCAGCACATAACAATGTAATTGTGTTGTGCTGAAGCTGTGTAGTAACCTTGAGTCTAGTCTGAGATGCTTTGAATGTGTTGGAGGGGCAGAAATAATTTTCCAGTTATAATTTGTTTGTGATTGGTCTCTTAGGTGAATGGTGTAAACGTGGTAAAAGTGGGACACAAGCAGGTGGTGTCACTCATCCGGCAGGGTGGAAATAGCCTCCTTATGAAGGTCGTGTCAGTCACACGCAAGCCGGAGTCTGAGGAGACAGTCAGGAAGAAGGGTAAGGTGCTTGTTTACTTCCAACAGAACTGATTTATCATACATATTAAAATGCAAGTGATATCAACTGGGTTGCAGCTTATAAACAAGGTCTGCAGCTTAATATATTGCTTACATTTAGTTTAAATGTTTTCTTGTGTTTAACAGTGTGTCTGTCAAGAATAAGTCGGTTACACAATAATCGTGTAATAATGTGAATGTGGTGTTGTAGTTGAGTTACAGGGAATGTGCTGACTGCTGGTTTTGTTTGTTTATTGTGGGCGGGGCTACTGCAGTCAGACAGAAGAGCTCTTAAAGGCACGGGTTGCTAGGGAACCAGCCTTTGATGCTCTGTGCTGTGTATGTAATGATCAGACATTGAGAGATCTCACCCAGCAGGGCGAATCTAGTCTCAAACACGAGGAAAAGAAATGCTGCAAGAATGAATAAAGGAGCGAGTTTAATGATCACAGCCGATCGTGATGGTAATGACTGTGTTTTTTTTAGAAGAGAAAACTTCAGGAGCATTAACTAAGTGACAAGGTTGTTTGTCACAAAAAATTGTGATGACTAAGCAGATTGAACCGTCAAAGTGTTTTCTGTTCAGTTTTTCCACACACGTTTTCCACTTGTGCGTTCCTACACCCACTCAATCGATTAGCAGTTAAAGGAGTCTACTGGTAGAGTTATTAGAACTATAGCAAAACCTCAAAATGCAAAGAGGAAGTCTATTCAGTATCCATGTAAACTATCCTCACTTTTATCTGCAACTCCCACACAATCCGAACCCTTTATTGACCTGTGTTTGGCTTTAGTTGATGATGGAGCAGCAGTCAGTCGTTTAGCTGATGCTTTTATCCAAATCCTCTCACAGTAAGGTTTGAATCTGTCTGGCGGGTTGGTTAGTCTGGTCCAAATAGTGTTGGTGCTTTAAAGGTAATCAAACTTCTCCAAGAAAAGTGCCAATAAGCGCCACTAAGCTTAAAGAAAAAAAGTGGGAAAAATAGCATCAGATGCTATTTACAGAATTTTACACTAAGACCGTGTGTCCACCAAAGTGTTTTTTCTCAAGGCTAGCGTATTTTTCCAATTGTTTTCAATGGGAGCATCACGTTTTTAAAAAGGCAGCAGCGTTTTTACCGGTCGGCGAGAATTGAAGAATGGTCAACTTTGGGTGAAGCGCAGCGCTCATCACTGTCACTTTTTACCAAGCAGCCGTCCAATCACAGTGGAGGAAGGGCGGGACAAATACAACTCCGACCAACCGCCACATTCTGCTTGTACAACGTCACCAGGTGACAACAACATCAAGCATAACGGAACAAAATAATTTGAAACAAGAGCCAGAGCAATTACATTATATCAACATTTTTATATGGAAACAACACAGAAACAAATTATCTGTGAAATTAGATACTAGTGACACTTCCGCGATATTCCATATCATAGCAAGCAAAGCGTCTCAACTGAAAAAAACCCGCTGCACTGCCAAAACGCTCTCAAGCACCCACAACTAGGCATTTTCAGCTGGCTAAAAATGCTTTGGTGGACACACGGCCTATGTGTAAATAGAAAAAAAAAGGTATTTTCTTTGCACTAAGTCTAAATAGTTGTTAGATGATATTTATACTTAGTGCAAATAGTGGCAGATACTATTTGCACCTCAGTGTATTGTATTATAAAACAGTAACAAAGTCCCTTTAAGACAAGTAATTTCACTCGGCGGCCATCTTTGAAACGACTCGCGGGCATTTAAGTGCAGTTCCTGTCTCTTTGAATGGGGAAACATAAAATTCTCCAAAACTGTTCGCCAAGCTTACGATTAAATTTCATATTTGAAATTACACTAAGTGTAAAATGCATTAACTTAATTTATATTTAATGCATTTGGCAGATGATTTTATCCAAAGCTGTTTACATTGCATTTAAGCTATACTGTTGATTAGTTCATGCATTTCTTGGAAATCAAACTCATGACCTCTGCGTTGTTAGCAGCAAGCTCTACAGCATGAAATAGAAATGAAATATGCCTACAATCAGAGCAAAGTGATATTTTGTATTTTTTATCTTATTGTCGATAAGAAAGTTGTTCTTACTTGTCAAAATCATGGTCACCTGCAAAGTTATTGCATAACTCTGGGCTATGCAAACTATCACACACTTATACACACTACTGATGAAATAATAACGGAGTGTCTGTTGTTAGTTTTGTGGCTATATCCTCCCACACACACATACAAACTCACACACACACAGATTCTCACAGTTTAAATGCACAAACCCAGGCCTTGCTCCTGCCAGAGTTGCCATGGTTACTACAATGCATGTTTGAAGTAAGTATTGCATTAGTGCCTTGGTATTTCTCTCCCCATCTCTCTCTCTCCAGAGCTCTACTCCGGTCTGCAAGGTTGTTAGCTGAAGGAGTGAGGAGTTTTACGCTGATGTTATTGAGACAACAGAAGTGTCTGATCTCCTGGAACTCTGTTCGTTTTCTTGGTGCTTCCTTTTATGCTGATTGGGAGTTTATATCATGCTTTGGCTATAAAGCGTCAGGTTTCGTTTCTGAGAGACAAAGGGAAACTCGACCACCCTTTGGCTTGTAAGAGAATGAATGTGAAATGAAGGATTTTGGCAGACAAGTATTTCTTTCTACCATCCATCAGAGGGCCACCAAGGAAGGAAGTTGGTTTCTGGACGCGTACGCACACAGGAGATGTCTGATAGTTACATGATTCCAGAGAGAGAAAGACGGCAGGATAGAGTTTAATCGTGGTGCGGCAGTGTGGTACATTGTGATCTTCAGATGAAGATGGTGAAAAAGCGCTGGCAGCTGCCGATGGGCAGCAGCCGTGAAGGCCCCACGCCACACCATCGCATCTTCTCATCTACTCCTTGCCTTTCCTCCACAGCGCCCCCGCCTCCTAAAAGAGCACCCAGCACCACCCTTACCTTGAGGTCCAAAAGCATGACCGCTGAGCTCGAAGAGCTAGGTAAGACGCCCTCGAACAAACACACACACTAGTTGATTTTGTGGAGTTGAATCGTTTTTTTTTTTATTTCTTTAGATTTTTTATTTTTTAATATTTCAATCACCAGTTCTTTTTTTAAAGGTGGTGAATTAATAGGGAATTTTAGCATGCTAACAGTTTACTGGGCTTTAGCTTGCTGTCAGGGAAGTAAATGCATCACTGTGAAAGCCAACAAAACAATGCTTCTGTAACAAATCCACTGTAACTTTTGAAGCAATTACTGTCGCATTGCTCCCATTATTGTGCTTACTATTTCTGTACAGTTTAAGGTTATCATTATTTTAACTTGTATATTTGTTGAATATCTCTCAAATATCCTTTTGAAGGACTGCATGTTCTTGGATTCAATGTGCACAGTCTCCCTTATAATTAACTAGTTAGATCAGTCATTCTAAAATAGTCGATTATGAAAATAGGTAGTTTAACACATGCACACACTTGGATGCAACATTTTCTGTCTATCTGTCTCTTTCTCCCTGTTGCTCTTTCTTGTTTATTTATTAACTGTGTCATCTCCCTCCTGCAGCCATTTGGGCTGTTCGAAACATCAGCTGTCTTTCTCTCTCGCTCAATCTGTGCTCTGAATTTACTGAGTTCATTACACACACTTACATTCGCACACTGAAACGCATATCGTCAAACATTTGCTGCTGTGAGACTTTAATGGTGAAGTGTTCTGTACATTTATTTCATGCTCAGCCTCTAGGAGGAGAAGAGGGGGTGAGTTACACATTACTGTTTTTAGAAACCGACAAAATCACTGCAATATTGCTATATCATGTGCATGCAACCATCTTCAGCTTGCTCACGCTGGAATATGCTTTATTTAGCTCTGTTCCACAACCTAGTGAGCTGCCTACCTAGCCAGCTTTTTTGGGCGTTCTCAACACGAAGGCAGCTAAATTATGCTGTCTTTATAAACAAATACCTGCTTTGGATGTCACAGAGAAATAGAAAAGGCTCAAATATTAAAATTACCATTCTATATTAACTTACATTTATTAAAATAATTGAATAAATTGAATAAAATAACTTAATAAATATAAGTATCAGTTGATAATAATAGATTATATGATAAATGAAACCTTTGTCATGCTTATTAGAATATCACACTCTTAGGATAGCAACATGTGCTAATGCCAAACTCTGTGGAAATGCATTGTGATTTTCGCCTTTCATATGCGTCATGTGTGGAACGCTATTTGTGTGGCATGTGGAGTGTCCCAAATGATTCACTTATGAGGTTCTATTTCAGTTAGGATGCTGCCTTAGGGACCGTTCACACAGGATGTGTTCTCTATCCATCTGTGTTGTTTTTTAATTGTTTTTCTTTGTAAACATACCTTGCTAAACTTCAAAAGAACAAAAGAGTAAATCCGGTGTGAATGGCACTGCTCAATTAGACCGTATACAGCAGGCAGATCTATAGGTTGGAACTGAGCTACTGTGTCATATTACATTTTTTGCCATAAATGAGGAACAATGGTGCATTGTGGCATTGTGTTAATTCACATTATGGCATTAAGCATTTCCATTTCATATTTACTTTGTTATTATTTTATTTGAAAGCTTGTGATCAGATGTGATTCATAGTCCGTTTTGAGTAATATTTGTGTGGATGTGTGTAATGAACTTTTGTTTTGTATGTGTGTTTTTTAACAGAAAGGCTAGATGAGATTTTGGCCTCTCAGGAGACAATACTGAGGCCAAAGGTAGAAGACTACAGAGCAGCCACGGTGAAGCAACGTCCTACCAGTCGCCGTATGACACCAGCAGAAATCAGTGTAAGATACAGTATGTGCACAGACACTCCAAGTGTCCCATTTCAGCTGTATATTGACCAGATATTGGATATTAGAGATATTAGAGTTGTATACAGTGGAATTTCTAATTGAAAAACTGATTTTATGCAGGTTCGATGCTGGTCTAATGTACCAGCATAGTTTCACTGTATATAAGCATCTAAAACTCAACATGCTGTATGCTTGTTACCAGCCATGCTGGTACTTTCAGCGGGGTTAAAGCCCCGCCAATGTGGGCCAGTTCAGCGTAGGCCTGTTCATGCCGCCTTCCAGCAAAGATACAATAACAACGGCAAGCAGTAACACTCTGTTGATAATATGACATAATTTTTTGCTTTACCTTTTAACATATATGTCTTCTCTGTTTTTTGTGCAGTCTCTTTTTGAGCGGCAAGGACTTGCTCTTCATGGTGCTCTTCATCCAGCGTTGGAAAAGGCCCACATGCAGCTGCCAAAAAGCATGGCTAGAACAAAGTCTTTTGGTAATCCTTCAGACATCTTTTACATACAATGCTCTATTAAGCTCCTTAATTTCATACAGCAGTGAAGTGTTACTGTATTTTGATCCACAAATCTGATTGCATTGATATGCCATATTTTGGCACACAGTAACATTAAAGGAACCTTACAGTTATTGACACACAGTAATGTTAAAAGGAAAGAGTAAAGACCAAATCTGCAAAATAGTGCACACTTGTTCATCATCCAAGCTCAAACAAAACCCCAAATACATTTTTATAGATCTATCTGTCTGTCTGTGCAGGAGCAACCGAAGAGGATCGACTGTCTGCCCTAGCAGCGGAACACAGGTTTCCACGGAGCTCCTCCATGACGGACAGCCTGAGAGACAGCCATAGTATTCCTCCACCTCCCCAAATGGCTCCCCCACCTCCCCCATCGCTTTACTATCTAGATACTGGACCCCCTCCTTCGTTTTGCCCACCCCCTCCCCCTGGCCGCATTCATGACCCCAGCCGTTCCAGTTTTAAACCAGGCTCTGAGCCGAGACTGCACGCTTTGCCACAGACAATGTCCGCTGAGCTTTATGAGCCGCCTCGCCATGCCTCCCACATGGAACGGCAGAAGAAAGCCCGCTCCATGATCATTCTGCAGGACTCCACCCACCTCCCCGTAGAGCCTACTGACATCCCCAGGCCAGGTCCTATCTCAACTCCGCCCGAGAGGATCAAGCGGAAAGGTCGAGTCATCGATAACCCCTACGCCAATGTGGGCCAGTTCAGCGTAGGCCTGTTCATGCCGCCTCCCAGCAAGCCACAGCGGAGGAAGAGCCCACTTGTAAAGCAACTGCAGGTGGAAGATGCTCAGGAGAGAGCCTCACTAGCACTGGCATCCATCCATGCGAGAGAGCACTCTCCCTCTGGGCGCCTAGCTGCCCACCACACCAGCAGGGCTGATTTCTATCATCATCAGCAGCAGCTGTTGAAGGAACGCAGTCAAGCTCAGGCAGAGGGACTGTTGCAAGGGAAAGGACCTTTTGCTGCTGCAATTGCTGATGCTGTGAAAGACCGGGAACGTCGTCTAGAGGAGAGGCGGAAATCTACAGTCTTCCTATCAGTGGGTACTATGGAGGGCAGTTCAGCACCACCCCCAGAGGCCCCCTCACTCACACCATCGCGTTCTGTCGATGAACGAATGCTCACACGTGAACTTGGTCAGTTGCCTCCACCCGCCTTGGCATTACGTCCCTCTCCTGGGGGCACCACCTTCATTCACCCACTGACGGGCAAGCCCCTGGACCCTAACTCTCCATTGGCACTTGCGCTGGCCGCAAGGGAACGAGCATTAACCTCCCAGAGTCAGTCCCCTTCAAGCAGCCCTGAGCCCAGAACTAAACACGAAGCAGCTGGAGGGGTGCTGTATATGGAGACCCAGACCAAAGAGGCTGAGCGCTCAGAGGGTGAGGGGGAGTTTGCCTCACCTCCCTTTTCCCCTGCGGCAAAAAGGATTTACGAGACCTCCGCCCCCACCAGCAAAATTCAGTGGGGAAGTCCCATATCCACCAGGAAAGAGTTAGAAACAAGGACAGAAAGGAAGGAAGAGAGCAAAATTGAGGACAAGAAAAGTATGATCATCAGCATCATGGACACATCTCAGCAGAAAACTGCTGGGCTTATCATGGTTCATGCAACTAGTAATGGGCAGGCTGTGGGGCCCAGCCCAGAGCACAGTGTCCCCTCTCCTAAGGGGGCATTGTCAGAGAGCCCAAAACCCATGTTGGCCGAAATAAAACGCGCTAAGTCCCCTGGTCCTGACGCTTCTTCAATATCAACCCCACCTCCAGCCACAGCTCCAGCTTCCCAGCCATCTCCCAGCCCAGCCTCAGATAAAACTCTGGCTCAGGGTAGTTCTGAGGAGGATGTTGATCCCTACACGGTCACCTTGCCACCTGCCATGCTCTCCTCCAGTGATGAGGAAACGCGAGAGGATCTCCGTAAAATTGGTGTGGTTCCTCCACCGGATGAATTTGCCAATGGCCTTCTTGGAAAGACACCTCTAACTGCAGTACCTCCTGTTCATATTTTGGGGCAGACAACCCTTTCTACCCTGCCCTCAGCTCCAGCCGCGGTTGCCGCAGCAGCACAGGTCCCCGCTAGCAGTGGCCCGCAAGCAGTCTCAGGGAAGCCATCTGAGTCCCACCTGGGCCCAGAGTCTGCTGCTGACTCCGGGGTGGAAGAGGTAGACACTCGTAGCTCCAGTGATCACCACCTGGAGACCACGAGCACCATCTCCACTGTCTCCAGCATGTCTACACTGTCCTCGGAAAGCGGCGAGCCCATGGACACCTACACCACCTACGCAGATGGCCAGACGTTCATTCTTGATAAGCCGCCAGTGCCTCCAAAGCCAAAGCTCAAGTCCCAGCTCAGCAAGGGCCCGGTGACATTCAGGGACCCCCTGCTTAAACAGTCATCTGATAGCGAACTGCTCTCACAGCAGCACGCGGCTGCGCTGGCTGCTGCTGCGGGAGCCTCAGGCCCGGCCAGACCCCGCTACCTCTTCCAGAGACGCTCCAAGTTGTGGGGGGACCCTGTGGAACCCCGTCCGCTTTCGGGGGCAGAGGAAGGCAAGCCCACTGTGATCAGTGAGCTCAGCTCAAGGCTGCAGCAGCTGAACAAGGACACACGCTCACTTGGGGAAGAGCCACTTGGAGCTTCACTTGACCCCGGAAGGAAATCGCCCGTGGTTGGTGCAAGGTAAGGCATGAATCCTGCAGAAGAGCAAACGCAAATCAATTTCACAACCGAAACAAAACACCCATGAAAATAATTTCAACACATTTTTAAAGCAACATATTAAAGGGAAAAAATAAGTTGTTTATACTGCAAATGCAAGTGTCCTATTGGTTATATGGCAGTGAGAACATTTACCTTGTGCAATTCTTTTCCCAAATCTGACTAACGATGTTCAATTTAAACTCACAGTTTGTATTCAGTAATATTAAATAATAAAAAACATGCACAAGATATATTAAACATCCTCGTGAAAATGACATGCCCAAAAGCATGCCAAAAAAAGCAAATCCAGAACTTTACCTATGTAGAAATATTAAGTGTTAATGTTTAACATGCTTTCTTCATTGAGACGTGTGGAGCCCCAGAACTATCTCAGCATTCGACAACCACTGGTAAGTAACGTAGAACGGCCTCAGGCTGATCTCAAAGCTCTACCATACAACCCGTAGACAATAGTTAGAGTGATATACTGTAGACATTTCTGTAGATCCATAAATACACATAACCAGAGCTACAGGGACAGTTTGAGTTAAAACTATTAATTAGAATGAAGTTCTTTCATATAAGAGCTCAAAGGGCAATGTTTTTTTCTGTCTTGATTTTTAAAGCACCAGCTTTGTACTATTTTGCTTATATCCTCAAATACAGCTGAAGTCCTTTATATCCCAACAGATGTGACAAGGACATGGAAGACAGTAAACCTTAGCTTTTAGCCACTAGGGTAAATCAAATGTCATTCCTTTTATTTTCTATTGTTTAACAATCCACTAATCCCATACTCAATCACCTTTGCTGACATTGCTCTTGGTTTTATTAATAACTTCTGCAGGTTCTTGTGTTCCCTTGTCCACCCTGGCAAATTAACAAAAAAATATGCCATAGTGCATCCGTTTTAGTCATCAGTTTCGCTATGACACCTTCAGTGTACGATACATGATACAACTCAAAAGACATTCTCAATTCCATTTAGTAGGTTGACTACATTGACATGAATTGGATTTTAACCATGAAGTGCTTCTTTAAGTTCCTGTCTTTTGCCATTTGGGTGTTCACAAGGTAACAGATGGCCTGAGGGCATGCACCATCTCAGGCTTTGACCTTTCACCTTCCAAACTCTGACACATCTAACTTAGTGAGCTTTTCCCTGCAGCCTGCTCCTCTATGGCACTGTGCTAGCAGTATGCATGTGGGTCCATGTGTGACTGATGTGTTTTTTTGCAACATCCTACAATATGAATGTGTTGTTTGACCCATGTTAAACATGTTCAGTGTTTTGAAATGCGTAACTCCTTAAAACTCATGTTTGTCCAGCCCCTGTGTTAAGAAAATGCTATTTTTATTCATAAACCAAATTGGATTGTAATAAATTAAATTGTTTAAATTATACCAGCTGAAAGTTCCCATTTCCCATCGGAAAATCCAACATAGGCATCGGTGTCATCATGATAACAATCTCTCATTCCTCTTAGTCTGCGTAGTCGTTTAAAACGTTTCTTTTTATTTCCCATCATTCAGACATGCTATCCAAGCTTACTGTGCTCGCTGAGTGTTTCATTTCTGTATCTTTCTGACACTTTCATCCTTAAATCATGCTAACACAGTGACCGCTCCGGCTTCTTCTTAGAAAAATGGTTGCTCGTGTAGTTTTATGCATTGGTTATTTTTCATATATATTTGTTCATTTAGATTTTTTTGCTTAATTTTTGTTTCATTTGACCAGAACGGCACCTTACCCCAGACACAAGATGTATTCAAAGAAATACTTTAATTTCACATCATCATCATAAAAAAAAAAAAGTCAGTCATTATTGGTAATGTGTATATGTGCATCTTCCACTATTGAAAGCTGACGTCTGGGGATAGCTGCGCTCTGGTCCGTGTCACTACGCATTTGTTTTGCATTCGATTGACATTGTTGAGGATGTGATGTGTGTGGTGTTTGTTTTTTGTTCTGTCATGGACTGATGCTAACCGACCGCTCTCTCTCTCTCTCTCATTGCCCCCCCCCCCCCCTCTCTCTCTCTCTCTCTCTCTTTCTTTCTCCATCTCCCCCTCTCTCTCCCCCCTTTCTATCTCTTTATTTCTCTCACTCTCTCTCTTTGCATGCTACGCTGCTCTGTCTAGAGCTGAATCTGAGGCTAAGCCCAGAAGAGCCGAGCACCTGTGTAAGTGCGCATGAATCATCTCATCTCTTTTTTCTGTCTGTTTCCACACCTCTAAGTCAAGCCCTGATCATCATCCACCCTTCCTCATCTACTGACCCGCCCTATGCTAATTTGCCCAGGCCCCCTCTGCTTAATTGTCCTCAATCATCAAGTTACAGGCAAAAGGATTTGATCAGTTCAGGTATAGGACATTTGTTTTCCTTCAGATTTTCCATAGGCTGCTTCTACAGATATGATAGATAATGATCAGAGCTTGCATTCATATTGCTAAATAAGTTCTGTCCTCTTCAGCCAGATGCATAAATATGGTTGACTTGGCTTTTCACGTAAAAATATAAAATATAAATTATATATTATACTTTAATCCTAAAATACTATATATGTTGGATATTATAGGATATATATACAACATATTAATCCAATATTTTGTATTTAAAAAATAATACACCATGTCATTTGAAGGTTGAGATGTTATGCGTGTCTCTACATCTGTCTCCTGTCATCTTCTATTATTTCTCATGTGGTGCATGTTTGGTTGTGCTTTCAGTGTTCTGCTGTAAAGTGCTCATAAAATCTGTGTAAATCTAGACACGTTATACATTTCATTCAGATTTCATTCAAACTCACGTAACACCCCAGTCATTATCATTGATTGTTTACTGAGTAATTATGTCTGATCTTCACTTCAGTGCTCACGGAGGCAGGTTTTAAGTGGAAAGAGAGTTTCTCTTGCCTATTACAGTTGTAGCGTGCAGAACTTTAACTAGAAGATTAAACACACTTTCAGTCTTGACAAGCTTAATAAATTATTTAAATGTCAACAGCTGAAATTAAAATTAAAAAATGTATTATGTATATGCATTTGGTCAACTATGTGTTGTGTTTAGTTTTGTTTCTATTTAACAAAATTAAACTAAATTTTAAAATTTTAATAATCTTAAAATGAAACAACAAAATTGAGAAGCAGCATAAGATATGGTGCATTATGTCTTGCACTGGATATTTTGGTAACATTTTATAATAAGGCCCGTTAGTTAATATTGGTTAATGCATTATTAACTAACAATGACCTATACATTTGTTAAAGTATAATCTTTGTTAATGTTACTTAACAAAAAAAATAGTTAGTAATTAGTAGTAGTAGTAATGTATTAGTAGATTAATACAGTACATGCTCATGTTAATGAATGTAGGTAACTCATTTTAACAAATGAAACCTTATTGTAAATTGTTGCAGATAGTTTTAGATATATTCACTGAAGAATCAAAAAAGACATTAAAACTCATTAAATAGTCGTTTTTTTACAGTGTAAATATGGTGCATTTTAGGAAGGAAACATTTTAAATTGTAGTTCCATCACAAATATATAAACTCTAAAAACAAAACTCTATATTAACTCTAAAATCCGAGATTCGGGAATTCAGATTTGATTTCACTCTGTATAAACTTGATCATGCTTGATCGTATTCTATCTATCTTTGCTCCACGGGTCTCTAACACCTTTGCACTTCTACTGTTAGAGTTTAAACGCGTTAATGTAGCATCTCACTAACACTAGTTCAATGCGTTTGCCACTTCTAACTCAAAGCGTAGAGTCCTAACATAGCTGATGCTTTTACTAAAACTGGGCAAGAGAGCCACTGAATCTCAGGACTCATACCTGCCGTTTCTCTCAAAAAAGTTGACTTTCATCCTCTCTCCCTCTTCCTTTTCTCTTTTCTTTGTACTCTACTTTTAGACTCTTCAGCAGTTTGGGGGAGCTCCATACTATCTCTCAGAGAGGCTACGGCACCACCTACACCATCAGACCAGGCAGCCGCTACCCAGTGACCCGGCGGACGCCCAGCCCCGGTTCCCCGGACCGCTCGGATCCTCTGGGACCCATCCGGGGCTTTGGCCTGGCCACTTCTCCCATCACACCCCCCACCATCCTTAAGTCGTCTAGCCTCAGTCTCCCTCACGAACCGAAAGAAGTGCGTTTCGTCATGAGGAGCTCCAGTGCGCGGAGTCGCTCTCCCTCTCCCGCCCCTTCGCCAGGCATGCCCTCGCCCCTGCTCGCCCTTCGGCCGTTCCACCAGAAGCCCCTCCACCTGTGGAACAAGTATGACGTGGGCGACTGGCTGGCCAGCATTAACCTGGCCGAACACCGGGAGCGATTCCAGGAGCATGAGATCGAGGGCTCCCATTTGCCCGCTCTGACCAAGGAGGACTTCGCTGAGCTGGGTGTGACGCGCGTCGGTCATCGCATGAACATTGAGCGCGCTCTTAAACTGCTGCTGGAGAGTTGACCAAGCGCCTCCCTCTGCCTGTAGCTAGTCTCCACACACTTTTCTTTTCTTATCTTTTTACTTTACTTGTGATTCTTGAACTTTAAAGCCAAAGTGTGTCATTTTGATGTTAAAGTACTTTCTTCTATCCCAGCTTAATATTACCTTCAAAACGTTGCTCTGATCATTTGAGCATCCCAACCAATCCGACACACCAACATTTGCAGTGTTTGTGCAAGCAATGGTACATTTGGGAAACAATTTGAACGCAATAACTAATTTTGCCATTTCTGATTGCCGCAAAAAGGACACACTTCAGCTTTAAATAACCACATTATTTCCTCTATCTATATCTATCATTGGTAAAGTGGGTGTTTGCTCCATGCCATTTTTGTAGCACTATCTTAAGCCCCTCCCACATCACTGCCAGCATCCAATCACATGGGTGCTGTGTGTTTGGTAGGGGCTGTGAATTTAGTGATCAAAGTGACTTTGTTCACACTGTACACACAAATCCAATTTTTCAGGCAGTATAGTCAACTTTCAGTAACGAAATCTGGAATCATGTTCGTCATGGATTCTTGCTGTGGTGCTGAACTCATGATTCATTGAAATATTTGATGCATTTTTGCAAGTCAGTCGGTCACTCATTTACTTATCACTATATAGTTGACAAAACTGAGGGCATACAAATTTCATACTGAATCAGGAAAAACTACTTTAAATTCACACTGCATTTAAATCCAATTTTAAACCACCTGCAGAACAAATGTAGTTTGAAAATTGCGATTTCATGTTTAGCGACAAAAATACACCAAAACTTGTCTGTGTCTGAACAAAGCCCACGCAGAACATCTCATAATTGATTCTTCAGTTTTATTAGCATGATAAACACCCACTAATCCATTTTTTCCCCACTTTACTATCTGCTTCTTACCACTGCGTCATTAATCCAGAAAAAAGGAGGGATGCTGTTGAGAAAAGGAAGTTCAGTTGCCTTTCAGAGTATTTTTTTAAGAGTGGATGAGCAGACTGGGCGTGGCCGGATCCTCTCTGTCTACCACCTGCCCCCTTCTGGCTGAGGGGCGTACTACACTCGGAGAATGTTTAACCAATACTAGTGGCTTTTTTTCATAATCAGACTCTTACTTTGGGTTTCCAAAGGAAATATGACATTAGATAGAATATCTCAATGTATTTAAATAGCTTTGAAAATGGAGAGGGACAGCAAACAGGATGGACTGTGCAAAACTGCACCTGTCTCTCTCCCTAGATGATTTATTCCACCAATAATTTACTCATTTTTACCAATTATATACATATATATTTGACAGAAAAAAAAGTATATAGATATATGAATATAACATTTTTGTCATAAATATAAAACTTATATATGATATTATATACATATATATAAAGACAAAAAACACTCTTGAAGATGATTTTTTTGATGGTTATCCTTTTATGATGGACTGTAGCATGAAACGTTACATCACCATACGAAATGACAGTTGACTGGTTCGATTGATTTGCATTGTACAACACCCTTTTTGGCTTTTGTTTGTTATAGTTTTACAAAACCTGGTCTTCCATCTTTTATTGGACATCCCACAGTGGGGTGTAATGGTGTGTGTTGATGTTTGAGCCCTTCACACAGACCACTTTTATTATTTTTTGTTTGTAATTTTTCATATTTTAGAAAAAGTGTTCCCAATACAGTTGCACGCTTTCATGCACACAACCACACTAGTTTCTTATCCAAACATGACTTTGCTAAATCAAAAGTCTTCTTAATCTGGTAATAAGAAATTCTGTATAAGAAACTGCAATAAGTGTGCGTGTAAGTGAGTGTGTGAACAAATGTGTGTGAGGTGTGCATGACAGAACCACTGTGGGACGAGAAACATCTGTAATATTGCAGCTTATCTTGATGGTAATGACTGGTGTTCAACATCTCATAAACAAACCAGAAGACAGAATCTATAATTGTAAAAGTTTCCACCGTATGGCTTATATGGTAACCTGCTGTAAGCAGCATTTGGCTCAATTGTTTTGGCCTTTTTTATTTTTCTTTTTTTTTTCTCCTCATAGGTGGATTTTGTAGCTTGTGAAATATGATGCTTAGAAGAATTTTTATGAATTCATTTAGAATGACAATTATTTAAAAGATGAAGCTAAGGACAAAATATTTAATGAAAAAACAATCAATCAGAAAAAAAGCCCAGAGATCCTGCAGCTGTATATATGGTCAAACGACTCAAATATTTGCTTTTTATATCAATCACAAGCAATGTATATACGATAGTTTTCATATAAATTTTTAAAAATCAAAAAATATATAGATCTATATATGAATGTTTGGCATATATATGCATAGTTAACCACCTGTCAAAAAAGGTGAAGATTTTACTCTTTGTATGGAGTTCGGGGGTGATTTGCACAAAACAAGGTGCTAGCATTTCAAGCCATTCATTCCCACCTGTCTGATCCTACTCTCCATTAGGGCTCGACAGATGCATATGACCTGTTTGCATATTTAAAATGAAGCCTGGGACATGCAAACACAGACACACGGATGCTCATTTCTGTTCAGTCTTGTTTTTAATGTGTTTTTTTCTAAACAGACTGTGACAGCAGAAAGAGTTAATGCCTCACCCATTGGTCAGCTAAAACCAGTCCGCATGCAAACAGCCAAGGACGACAACACCTTCTCAGTGCTTCATTAGACGAGTGTTTTTGATGACACGCCAGTAACACTGTGTAGGAAAGCCCCTTCCGTAGGAGCGACTTCGAGTCTGAGTAGATACCATATTTATCTTGATATGAATACAAAAGAATCTGAGCGATTGAAGTACAGTCTGTTCACAGTGCAGCGAAATACACGTCGCTCGTCTTCTTAATCCCATTCTGTACACAGTTAAATACGGGAGTGGCATTCTACAACTGAATTTACTAGGAATTAAAAATCTATTCAAAATGTAGGTGTTACATTTATGAGAAATGGATATTATTAATGTGTTAAAAAAGATTAATGATATGGCAAAGGCAATCTAATTTTTAGAGAGTGTGTGTGTGTGTGTGTGTGTGTGTGTGTGTGTGTGTGTGTGTGTGTGTGTGTGTGTGTGTGTGTGTGTGTGTGTGTGTGTGTGTGTGTGTGTGTGTGTGTGTGTGTGTGTGTGTGTGTGTGTGTGTGTGTGTGTGTGTGTGTGTGTGTGTGTGTGTGTGTGTGTGACAGTCAGACAGTACTTTGAACAGACTGTACTTGTATTGCCTCATAGCCTCATTTGTGCTAATGTACCGTAAATATGGTGGTTACTCTGACTAAAGTTTATTCCCTCATCTTAGATGCTTCAGCTCATTAACAGAAATCCTGACCTCCCTCCTAAAACAGCCGCTCTGCATTAAACCGTCAGTCTGTTTGACTGTACAAGGGCTTGAATGAAGGTGTTGAGGGGCCATTTGGTGTCAGGCCCCATTTGAAAACTGTGAATTACTTAGTGTATATGTCCTCCAATGCAGGCAAGCCCTGACCCTACCATTCAGATCCCCCGAAAAATTCACACACTGATTCCTTGTTAAATCCATAGTTAGCTTTTGCATAAAATCTTTCCAGAAATGCTGGACATTTTTTATTTAAAGATGACCTATTTAATTTCCCCATCCTGCTGAAAATCATGCCGCTCCCTTTAGCTCATCCAGAAGAACAAAAGCAAGTCTGCGTATGTTTTTGTGAATGTCGTCCCACTCTGGAGACTTGGAACTGCATTTCTGAGCCATATGTACTAGTTTTCGTCCTCTCATCTTCTGATAACTCGCAAGCTGTGATTTTCGTTCTCTACACATCACTCATACTTTCATCTTTCATATTGATTTTATGTTGTGTACATTATATTATAGTTGTTCGAGCAGGAGATGAAAGGAAATGAACAAATGTGCCAAAAAGTAATTATCGTTTTTTTAGCTTTTCTTTGAGGTTTGTAGAGAACTAATGCTGTTCGAACCAGCACTATGGTGCCACCTCCTGGAAATCTTGAGACTACAGACATCTCATATTTTCCTTTTTCTTCTCTTTGTTTCCCCAAATATAGGAGTTTTTATGTGGCCAGATTTATTGAATTTCATGGGTTCATGTCTGGATTTAAGAATCTGTTCTGTTTGGCTTGAATTCCAGTAAGTCAATCAGTGACTGACTTGCACATTTGGTGGCCACTCTCCCTGACCTTTGCCCTTTACTTTCCCCCATTGTAGCGCAGACATCAGGGGTTCTGCATATTTAACGAGAATGAAAATTGCAATTGATTTCTTTGTAATTTTAATCAACCACTGGCAGGACGTAACATAAAATAAACACATCATTCACATGACTTCAGTATGTTCTACAGGTTTGTCCATTTTGTTTTCTGACTAACAAAAGCACAATAAAAAATGGCAAGAAATGCAGTATGCACTGCTTTAATGAGCATTGTTTTCTGGTGGGTTGATTGCTCAGTTGAGTTGTGACTGTTGCGAATGGAGACACAGAGGGCCTCATTTATAAAATGTTGCGTAGAAACCATCCTACATTTGATCTTACGATAATTTCTCCGCGTGATTCAGATGCGCACAAAAAAAAACGTGCACACAACACTCTTCTAGATGTGAGATCTATAAAATGATTTTGAAATTCTGCACAGCTGAATGGTTTCAGATCTCCATGGCACATAATTAATGTCATTAACATATAAAATATCACCAGTCAATGTCCAAATCCTTTAGGCTTACTTGAGAATGACGGCCGGCAAGAATTGCTTAGTTCCCTTTCGAGTCGGTCTCTCGAAATTGTGTAGCTTACGCTTTAGGGAAACTCCTTTCTCCGAAATTCCTGAAGCCTGATTGCATCATGCTATTGCACTTGCAATAGCCAATGGCGCTCGAGCGCTCACACGCTGGGTGGGCCCAGCCGTTATATACTGTAGGTAGCGCTGAATGCCAAATTATCTCAGAATCTTTCTCCTTCCCGTAGAGTTCCTGGACTCGCACAATGAATGCGTGGTGTGCTTGGGCCGTGCACAGGAAAATCTGATTCCCGCGCCTGTGAGGACCTGCCTATCAAGATTCTCTGCGCAAGGCTCAACGGCGGCCCGCTGGATTCTGCGTGTCCCCCTCCAGATCCGGCGGAGTGGCCACAAACAGCTCCCTCGAGAGCGCCCGTGATCTCATCCTCCATGAGAGTCCCCAGTCTCCTACACCTTCTTCTGAAGTGTGGGACCTGGTCTTTTTTTTCTTACTGGCGCCTATGGAAGAGATGAGCACCACTCCAACTTCTCTGGATGTGGAGCTCATGAGTATCATTTCAGAGGCTGTGGCCGAGTTGGGCCTGGAGTGGTCAGTCCCTGAGCAGCCGGTAAAGAAGAGGATGGATGGGTCTTCTCTCCATGCAGGCCGCCAGTTCGACGCCCTGCAGAGACCAGCTCCCTTCTTCTCTGAGCTCACACGGTCATGGCGCTCCCCTTATTAGCCTGAGCCCCTGCCCAAGGAACCAAGGACTTTCGGTGGTGGAAGGGGCAGATAAACAGGGTTATCCCCGGTCCCATCCCGTTGAAGAGTCCATCGCGGCTCACCTGTGTCCATCCTGTGGATGGAAGTCAGCTTTGCTGCCTTCAAAGCCATGTTGGACTACAGCCCACATTGCCGAGAAGGCATTACATATTTCAGCTGGACACACAGCATCTGCCCTTCATACAATGACCCTGCAAGTATTCCAAACTAGACTCCTGAAGTCCCTGGATGAAGAAGGCCTGGACCCAGAGTCTTTTCGAAAGCTGTGCACGGCAGCGGATCTCACGCTGTGTGTAGCAAAGAAGGTCGCCCAGGGAGTCGGGCACAGTATGGGCAGCCTGGTAGTGCTGCAGCTCATGCTCACAGAAATGTGCAACTCAGACAAATCGCAGCTGCTCGACACCACAGTAAACCCCAAGGCCTCTTTGATGCAGTAGGGGCGTTCTTAGGCCGTGTGTCCACCAAAGCGTTTTAGCCAGCTGAAAACGCTAGGCGCTCTGCTGAAAACGCCTAGCTGCGGGCGCTTGAGAGCGTTTTGGCAGCGCAGTTTTTTTTTCAGTTGAGACGCATTGTTGCTATGATACAGAACATCCGTTGGTCCGTGTGGTATTAGTCCCGCCCCATCTCCACTGTGATTGGACGGTTGCCTAAAAAGTGACAGTGATGAGCGCTGCGTTTTACACAAAGTCTCGGCGACCTGTAAAAAACGCAGAGCGCTCAGCGCTTGAGCGTTAAATACTCGCTCACCGCCTCGTTACGCTCCTAGCATTCTAAAAACGCGGCGTTCCCATTGAAAACAATTGAGAAATAAAGCCAGCCGTGTGAAAAAAAAAACGCTTTGGTGGACACACGGCCTTAGAGAAGTTTGCGGAGGCGCAAAATCTATCTGAAATGATGACCCACTTCTATCCCAAGCGGGCCGATGCTCCCCCTCAGGTGAGAGCGAGGTCATCTTCAGCGCAGCGACCAGCCAGACACTCTGCCCGCCCCTTCGCTTCAAGCACGGGCTTGTGACACAATCCTGAGCCGCCGTTGCATCAGAGATCTGACAGGAAGCTCTGTTATGGTGTAAAACAGGTTCCCCGCCAATCCGGACGCCCAGCGGACCAGAAGCAGAGTTCCAACGGTCCTGTTCGGAGGAAGAGAGCGATGTCCGTGGAGAGAGGACCATCCTCCAAGAGTTACCGTATCGGCTCAACATTTTTGAATATTGTTTTACCACTATAAACACGAAAACAAACATACCTCAATATCCCTTTTTCTTTCTCAAAATGCTGTCCACAGTATGAGCAAAACCTCTGCTCAGGGCGATGTTTTGAAGAGCGAAAGCTCTGCTCAGCCCGAGGTGACAGTATGGGATTTATCATTAGTGCTCTCTTTCAAGATGAAGCTACTGCTTGCTTTATCATCTGGGAAGTGAGTGGGGTATTTGCAAGCTCTCTCTGTCAACAGTGCTTGTATGCAGCTCTATGCAGTTATGCAGTATAACATGGTTTTATACCTAAAGGGCTCTCAATGCCGTTCAGAGCCCAGGTTATAACGCTGCGTATAAAGCGTTTCATTCCCCCGATCCAACCTCTGATGAGGTGCGCCCTGTGCCCTGTTTGTGCATTGTGTGCTTATGTGGATAAAACCACCCAGTTCTGCATGTCCAAGCAGCTGTTTGTCTGCTTCGGAGATGCTAAGAAAGGCCTTCCAGTGTTAAATCAGAAACTGTCGCACTGGAAGGTGGAAGCCATTTCCCTGGCTTATGCCTCCCGAGGAGTTGACTGCCCAATAGCGTATGTACCCACCCCGCTCCTGGCGTCGTTGTGGGCTTGGACTAAAGGCATGTCTATTCAGGACATTTGTTTTGTGGGGGGTTGGTCTTCGCAAAACACTTCTGCTAGGTTTTATAACCTGGAAATTCCCTCTTTCGCATCACTGTGCAGGGGAACACGGCTGAGCAGCCATTGGATGACTGACAGACTTTGTGGCCACACCCCTCTCTAGCTCGTGTTTCAACTAGGTCGTATAGACCGATGTGCTGTGCCATTGCTCACACTAATAGCTACTGTGTATACAAGACTAAAGCATTCATACGCTGTGAATGTCTGTTTGAGGTGGTTTAATGTTGTATGCACCAATATACTTGTTACTTCATTATTATTACTGTGCCACATTAGTCCAGCGTTGCTCGATTGTGTGCAGGGCGGTGCTGAAGGTGCCGTTGCTAGTTTGGCACTCTGCCAGCTAGTTGTAAAACCTCCTCAGGGTCCATGAGTAATTCTCGCTCAGTCTAAAGATTCTGAAAAAATCTGGCTCTTCCTATATAGCGGCTGGGCCCGCCCACCGTGTGAGTGCTTGAGGCCAAGTGCCTTTGGCTACTGCAAGTGTAATAGCTTGATTCAATCAGGCTTCAGTAATTTTGGAGAAAGGAGTTCCAAAGCATAAGCTATTACATAATGCCTCGTTCTCTCCTCTCAGGGAACCATGATAACGTAACCCAAGACGATTTCCAAATACCTGCAGTACTCCCACTCTCTGACACAAGAAAAACATCTGCTTACAACCTGACGTGGTGCTAAAAACTTTCCACATCAAAGTTTCAAAGTTTTATAAATATGCCCGTTGGCGTTAATTTTAGAATACGCAAAGTTCAAATCTGTACATATGCACGTTTTATAAATGAGGCCCAGAGAGAAAGGAACACTTTCCCCAAAGAGGTGAAAAACAAGGTTTGAAATTCTGAAAAGGTTTTCTTCTTTTTTTAACCAACCGAGTGAAAGGTGCTAAACTTTTAGAAAATGTTCTCATATAATATTAAGATCTATAGATTTTAGCCTTGTTACCAGCTCTGGTTTGTGTGATTTTCACATTTTAAAATTAAAAAATAAAATCACCAGGATGGGCAACAGAGTTGCATTCTGGCTTTCCCATAAACTAAGGGAAAATATTTGATCTTACGATTTTGCATTGTTTGAAATTTTTGTATTTCTTACAAGATAATTTTACAATCATTTTACAGTAATTTGGTAAGTCTTGGAATAGTTGATGTTGGATATTAAAACCATTTACTTTTCATGCATTGGTAATTTTATGTTAAATGCTAGATGCCATAATGTCAAGTGATTGATTCAAGTGAAAGTGCGTGCTAATAGTTAATTTTTATTTTTCATTTGAACCACATTCTGCTCACAGAAGAAAATGAGAGTACATAACAAAAACACCTGAGTCTTCAGAAATAAGAACATTTTTCATGGTTGTATCCAGTTCAGATGTGCAGTACAAAGCTGGATCTATTTTAATTCACCAACATGGATGTATATTTGATGTATAAAGCATTTGTGCAAAACAACACAAAAATACACAAACTAAGCAATAATCAAAAAAAATCCTTCACAGTTTGTACAATAAGAACTCTTCACAATAATAATAATTATTTCTAATTTCTAAGGAGGAAACGCATGAAGAAACATCTGGGTCATAAAAGAAAAAAGAGAATTGATGAAATCTATCTATTCTTAGGACTTTTTCTTTTTTGAAGCATCCCCACTCACTGTAAGGTGGGAAAATAACTACAGTACAGTAATGACAAACATTATGTCCAAGCTCAATTTTTGTTTTAAAATCAGCATACATTGCTTTCAGTAGAGAATATGTACTACTATTATTACAAATTATTTAAAATTGAAATAATTTACAATCAGTAATCAAAGTGGAGATGGATGGTGTGTTTTGATTTGGTTGCAAGTTGCAACATGACCAGGGCCTAAAATTAAAACACACGCCAAGCACCGAATGCAAGTAACAATCAGTGTTGGCGAGTATTTAAAACAATGTCAGTCGTCAATTGTAAAATTTGTATGAATTCTAACCATGCAATGTTGCGAGAACACAAACGTGAACGACGCTTCGGACAGTTGACGGGTCAGAGCTGCATCGTCACGAAAGTTTAAGCCTTGCCAATTTAAATATTAAAGCGCCAGGGAACGAACTTACTCTCTTTCATGTCGCCTTGTGCTTAAACGGACAAATTCACAGAAAATGATGTAAAAAAAACTCCAGTCTCGGCGAATATCCTAGTAAACACAGTCAGCTATGTCTTGAGTGAACGTAAACAGTAGAGAAAGAAGCGCACAGCCATCTTAAGAATTTAGTTTGAACTATTTTTGTGGTAGCTCTGTATTTTTCTATGGCATCGCTGTCGAAAAGTAATTAGCTGATGAAGTGGATTCACTTATTGTAGAGTTAACGCTTAACGGAATTATCATGAACTTTGTAATGTTCATAGATTCCATAACAAAGGTCAGTAGACCTTTTATGATTTATGTTTCATTCATAAATCCATAATGCTGTGGAAACACTAACCGGAAAACAACACAATGAGCATGGTGCTGAAATTGTGAAATTTCACTGGTATCTAAAATTTTGGTGCCATAACTGCCTGTTTTTGCAAAAACAGTTTCATGGGCGGTAAAAAAAAATTATGGCTGGTAAATTTTCTTTAGTCACCGGCCATAATTTGTGGCAAAAAGCTAGTTTTAGCTAGCATTATTGACTAGATTCACTCCAGAACTACCTATAGTCTTGTTGGTCAGATTATCAAACAGCTGCATGTGGACATGACACATGAATGCTTTACCCTTCACAAAGACCCTGGGCCTCATTTATAAAATGTTGCGTAGAAAACATCCTACATTTGATTTTACGAACATTTCTCAAATGTGCGTACGTGTGATTCAGAGTACGAACGTATGCACAAAAAACGTGCGCACACCTCTCTTACAGATGTAAAATGTATTCATTTTGCGTAGCTGAATTGTTCCAGATCTCCGTCTTGTGAACGTCACCTAATTAATCTCATTAACATATAAAAGAGCACCAGTCAACGTCCAAATGCTGTACTTGAGAAATATAACGCGGGGCAAAGAGGACACTGACAATGCGCCGACAGAAAATTTACTTTTTTATGAAACAAAGTCTCCGCTTTCAAATGTCGTCTTGTTTTATTTATTATTCAAACAATAAATACCGTGTTGTGACAGATCGCTGTAGCGCCTCAGTTCAAGTGGCACGTGAACCAAAAATCTCTTCCTATTAGTTATAGCATGAAATAAACATAAATGAACATCAGAAGGCGTATGTTGTTTCAACCACGGAAAGTCGTCAATACACACAATTGTTTAAGTTCAAGTTCACCGATGTTAATCTACTAACTCTGTCTGGTTTGTTTGTCTGACAAAATGGTGGATTCGGCGTTATGATTGGTCAGATTGCCTGTCAGCCAAACTCCCAGAAGGGAATGTGTGCTGTAATCTGCCATTCATCCTCATTCTAAAACAAAAGTCAACAGCGATTGACTGTAACTTGAGTGTGTAAACGTCAGTGAGCATTCAGAGCAGTCTCAGCTCTCTTCTTTGCCCTGACTGTCACATCCACACAAACACATTCATATGCTTGAGTTTTCATCATGGCTGTCTTCTCATTAATTCCCAAAAAGATTGTATCCTGCTCTAAAAACTCTTTAGTTGCCAAATAAAATGGATAAACAATTTTTTCCCATCAAGATTTTAGGTTAAAAAAATATAAAAGTATAGGGGAATGAGTATATTTCAGGTGTGTAACCGATAGCCATTTTGACGTTTTCACAATTTAAATCCCTTAACTTTTTGCAGTTCAAACAGTCCTGCAGTTTTAAGTGTATTCATTTTACATGATGAAACCTAAAAACTGCAGTTCAAATTGCATGTATTTATTAATTACTTCATCTTGTATAATCAGCTACCCTTTTTCAAAGATCAACTACTTTATTCATACTGATGAGCATCACAAATTGTTACACAAAGTGTGCTTTTGTTGTAAAATATTACACTTAAAAAAAAAGATTATAAATATTCCACCTAAAATTTCAGCTGAAAAATAGGACTACCGGTATATAATATATATTCCAGCTGAAAAAAATAACAAGCAATTTATATATTTATATTACATTCGGCACAGACAAAGCTTCACATTCCATAAAGAGTCTATGTAGATTGCTAAATCTGCATGCTGCACAATTTGTATCTAATTAGTTCTGCAGTTCAGAACTGTGATTCCATTGGTGTTGATCATCGGATAATGCCACCTGTACATTCACAGAATCATAATTTATTTCTGTTCGAGGTTCAAGAAGACACACACTGTCAGTGGTGTGAGGTAGAGTTCTCTCTGATGCTCAGGACAGTGAGAGGACAGCCATGATTTAAGGAACTCATCAGTACGACTCCAGAAGCAGCGGAGAATGAGGAAAGAAGAGGATGAAGGATCTGACGTGATCACGCGGAGTCTGGTTTTCCCTCTTGCGTCTCCTCCTCTTTATCAGATGTTTCTTCTTTACTCTCTAAATCAAAGTTCTGCAAAATAACATGAATAAAATCAGTAAACTGCATCATCATGAAAAGAGTATTATTCAAACACACACACCTCTAACTCCCTCATGACTTCATCCATAAAGTCGTTGGAGTTCTTCTTGTAGGACAGAGCCATCTGAATGGCATCTTTAAACACCTGTGGAACATTCCCAGAACATCAGGACTTCCCTTTAACCCTAGAACACATAGGGGCTTTTACACCTGGTCACTTCATGTGCTTTCTCTGATCAGATACGTGTCCGATCGAGCAAAAGTCAGGTGTCAATCACCTCCAAAACGCTTTCAAGACGGATTTAAATCCGATCACTAAACTGGACAAGTGTAAATGCATCTGGTTTTTGAAACCACATACAGTATGTAAACTTAAAAATATAACCGAAATGTTAAAAAATAAGTGAGAGCTTATAGGCTATATGACAACGCTACAGCAACACGCATCACCGCAGATGAGTAGCAGTATCTCTTCAGCAAGCCAACGCGCAAACTGCCACAAATAAAACTGAAAGTAAGTCCCAGATACTCAACACACAATCATCTTCATTAAAAGTAGTGAGACTAAGGCCCTGTTTACACGAGAACGCTCGCGGGTGAAAACGTAAAAATATTTTATCGGATGTGCCTTTCGCTTACACGGCGACGGCGTTTTTGGGGCTTAAAACCGCAAAGAAGTGAAACCACCCTCCAGAGTGGAAATCTTAAAAACGCTCCACCCGTTCCCGTCTAAAGGGTAAAAACGCAAAAGTCTGCTAGACAGTGAAGGCGTCACGTATGCGTTTACGTCACAGGCATGCGCCAGTACAGGAAAATAACAAAACATTATCAAACTAAAATAAACAGACAGTATATAAACGAAAATAAAGCATTCATTTCATTGACAAATTTTTTTTAAAATTCTGTCATCTTTGAGCGACACGCGAAGAGCACCGAGGGTTAAAGCAGCAGCTTTATCGTATTAAACATGAAAAACTGTGTCAGCGTCTCTTTCACTTTCAGTGCTCCACATTGCCGCCTGAAGTGCATACTACATCGAATTTCACACACTTTTGCGTCACCATATGCACGCAGATTTCCCCCCCATCTAAACGCTCGTCTAAACGCAGAATAAAAAGTGATAACGCAACGCCACTTTTGCGTTTTCTCTTCAGATCGTTTCCGTGTAAACATAGCCTAAATTATCTTACCAGTGCTTATGCCACTCTCGCTCTCTCTCTCTCTCTCTCTCTCTCCCTCCTATTGTGGTCTTTGATCGTGATATTAGCTGATGATAAATAAAATCCAGCTCATATCTGTTGCTTATGTCGACTTCAGCTCTGTTAAATTTGCATTTAGCACGGGAATTGAAGATCGGATTTATATTTGTTTTTCGGAGACACATTTTTTTGGCCAAGTGTAAATGGAACCGTTTTAACAAATCAGAAAGCAGTATCTGATCAGTAAAAATGCATGAAGTGACCAGGTGTAAAAAGGCACATAGCTAAATAAAATTATTCCACAAATGCATCTGCAAATCAAAAATGATCAAATTAAGTGCTCATTCTTTTTAAAACTTCATGTATTATCAAATTAAATCAAATGTAAAGGTGCACTCCATGTTTTTTGTGTTCCACTGGCTGTTTTTTAGTTTATATGAAAATGACAGCAACAAATGTAGGGTTAATCATTTCTATTATAAGATGCATACAATTTCATCCCAGCAAAACAATAGGGACTATGACATCTACTTTTACAATTCTGAGTGTTTAGTATGCTATAGCAGCTTTACTGAATGCTCCCCGATACCCGTTGATCTGTCTGTCTAGGATGCTGTTTTCCACTCTTACCTTCACCACATTGGTCCCATCAGCAGCAGATACAAAGTAGAAGGGCAGACCTTGTTTCTTAGCAAAGTTGAAACTCTTCTGGGTCACCTTCATGTCAGCTTTGAAACAGCAGAACACATAAAAGAACAAAAGATTAGAGACATGCAAAGACTAACTCGGACTAATAATGCTCTTATCTGTAATCTCACAAAGGACATATGAAATGTACCATCTATCTTGTTAGCGACTACCAGACATGGAATCTCAGGCCGGTACTCTCGGAGTTCTTTGTACCAATTTGGGAGGTTCTTATATGTGATTTTCCTCTGGACATCAAACACCTGGCAAAAGCAATTGGATTAATTCTAAAAGCTTTTTTTGAGATCTAATGTTTATGAAAAGCATTAAAATAGTTCTCAGTTACAAAAAGCCACAACATATTTTTCGTGTGTGGGTTTTTTTTTTTTTTTTTTTAATGGACATTAATCTGCAACTATACAGCAGCATACTAATAAAGATTTATTTTTGCTGATTCATGTGTCATTTCAGGGTTATTTTTTTGTTTGTTTATTTTTTAACTATTAAAAAAGCATTTTGTTTAATTGAAATCAAGCCAAAAACATAATTAGATTTTTTAAAAATCCTTAAACTTAATTGAGAAATGTTGCCTTGCCTACTAACTGAAATAAAATAAGTATAGGTTAAATTACTGTAATTATTTAAACTGAAATAAAAATACATTAAACCTAAATATAAATATTTAAAAAACAAATGACAAAGGTCAAAACAAAATGACTAAAATGTTAAATATAGAAAATAAAACCTAATTCAAAACATTAAATGGGTCCTATTATGCCATTTAACGAAGTCTTGATTTAGTTCGATAAAGCCCCTCTTTTCGAAATACGAAATGTGCTGTGATTGGTTAATTGGCCTAGTGTGTTGTGATTGGCAGCGCTTAGCGTTCCGCCCCCCCATAACTGAGTTCTTTTCTAATGTAAATATTAAGGATGGTGTCAATTTCAAACCAATTCAAGCCTGATTCAGACCCTGACAATATAAACGAACAGGAGGAACGGGTGCAGAACGGATTTCATGCGGCTTTGAAAGCACAGATTTCATAGGACGTTTCAGAGTGGCATGTTTTTTGTATTTTTCTTAGATACAATGTTATCCACTATTTAATTGTGATATTTGTCTGAAAACTAACTTTTCTGCGTAGCTATTCTGTGGGCGGGGATTATTTAAATGAGTAATATTGTGACTTCATCAGATCCGGAAAAATCAAGTGTGGTCCAAAAGTTCATTGTAGTTCTTGAAAAGAGAATTCTGTTAAATAAAATATCTCCCTTTGGAGTGGACTTTGAGCTTTGTAATATTGCAGATCTTTTTTATGCTCAAAGAGCAATATTACACACAAACACTTAGTTGAAAAGGTAGAAAAGCATAATAGGACCCCTTTAATAAATACCATAATAGTATATAAATAAGAATAACTAAAATAGTGTTTTGTGACCGTCTCTTCTCTTACCATGATACAGGCATGAGATTTATGGTAGTAAGATGGGTGCATGCTTCGAAAACGTTCTTGCCCAGCAGTATCCCAGAAATCTGTGGTGAAGTTAAACAAGTGCATAAGTGCTCAGGTTGGACACACAAAGGCATGACTGCTCATCTAACATGAAAACTAAACTAAAACCGCTTGTGTTATAAAGCTGCATGATTAATCGTTAAAAGATCGCAATCTCGATTCAAACACATCTTATTCCTAAATCATCACAGTGAACATTCAGATCCTCAAAACCAATCTAATCGGGCTTTGTTGGTACCATGAAACTGATAAACTTTCTCTTTGATCCTGAGTTCATAAAGCGCGTAAACATGAAAATGTGACATCAGTAGCGAATAGCCAATAGATATACCGTAAAAGAATACATTTGAAGATGAAGCAATATCATTTTCATCTAATGGTGTTATTTAGATGTGAAAATAATCTTAAACCATTTTTAATTATAAATGTTTTTTGTTTTATATTTTCTGAAGGTGTAAACTTTGACCTAAATTTTACACTTACTAAGAAACAAAACCAAGAAACGATACTTGGAAAATCTTCTCTGTCTTTGACAAATTACCTGTCAGCCTTGAAACATGTGTAGAATCTGGACCAATCACACACACAATTAATCATTATAGTTAAGACAGACATGAGTCACTTTGCTCACAGCTGATTGGTCCAATTTTAGTTTAAGATCTCTTACTGAGAACATTATCATAATCTGCCCCGAAGCACCACTAAAAGCCAAACAACTTTCATGGTGCCTTAAACCTTAGGGTGGCACAAACTAAACTGAAAACATACCTGGCTAGCCGCCTAAAACCGGTTCCATGGTATAGTCCCCAGTTGTCATGTATAGGTGTAGAACAGCTTCACAAACAGTCTTTTCAACCACACAGTATCATTATTTATGTTACTATAATTCAAATGATTACAGAGGTACTAGGATAAAAGTTTATAGTTCGGATATAAACATGTGTACGGTAGCGATCAAAATAGACTAAATCACCTTATTTGATTTTTAAAAAAAGGATTGGATCAATTACACCATTTTACCAGTAGGTGGCGGCAAATGTGTTTATCCTTGAACCATTCTTTTTTCTTTTTTTTTATATAAGTCATTCAAATTAATTAACATTTTTAAGAGACTGCAGCAATGAACATTTGGTCAGAATCTCTAATAAATTACATGTTATTTTGTTTAGTTTTCTATTCAGAATCATATCGTTATCTATATTTTAAACAACTAAAAATCGTGATTCTGAGGGGCGTTTACACAACAGCGTTTTCAAATAAAAACTGAAAACTTTTTATGCCTTTTTGCCATTCATGTACACGACAACAGCATTTTGGGGGCCTGAACAGGGTTCAAAGTGTACGTTTTTGAAAACGATAGCTTTGCCGTCTCCGTGTAAACTACAAAAACGTGAATTAGTGAAAACATTGATGACATGCGTATAACGTGTTCAATCCACAGGTGCGTAGTGGGTTTTTTTTTTTCAAAAGTGACATTGCCAACTACTGGCCTGACATGCATAATACAGCGTTTTTATCGTTTTGAGCGGATCTGTGTGAACGGAGACCGTTTTGACAACGTTGTGGTCAGAACGCGAAAAACACAAAGGAAAAACTTCTCCGTTTTTAGAACATCTTTATCGTGTACTTTCTTAGTTTCTCCAGAATCGTGCAGCTCTTATTCTTCATTAGACAAGTGTATGAAATTTCATCAAAAAGGTCAATTATGTGCAGAAATGTGCAATGTCTCAATAATAAAACTGCAAAAAATAAAATACAGCAAATTGCTCCATTTTTGTATACTAAAATAACACTGTTATCGATGCCAAACTTACCAACCAGTATAGTTTGTCCATTGATGGTTGTGGTGTATTTGTACAGAGTCAAAGCGTAGGTGGACAGCTGCTGAGGCCGACTGATACATTTCATTAAGAACCTGTCAACTTTGAGAATGAACCATACACTCACACAGAGAGAGAGAGAGAGAGAGAGAGAGAGAGAGAGAGAGAGAGAGAGAGAGAGAGAGAGAGAGAGAGAGAGAGAGAGAGAGAGAGAGAGAATGCATATATTGGGAGTGATACACATTCAGTGATACACACAGTGCAGATTATGCACACATTCAAGCATACATACAGTAGATACATATACTGTGTATACACACACATAATGATGTCAAAGGATACTATCCATCCATTAGGAACCTCTCCATAAGCCTGAAAAGATATGAAAACCATTAGAAAAAATGCAAAAGCTGAATGAAAGCAATAACACAGCTACTCCATAGTGTCAGTAACACAGTAAGCATACTTGGATTTGCCCACTGCGCTGTCTCCGAGGCAGATGATCTTGACTTGCTCATCAGCGTCATATTTCTCCAGGTCCAGATCAGAAATGCCTCCTGCGTCCATAGCGAGACTAGAGAAGCAGCAGCAGCAGGAGTTTAAACTCTGAGCCTCTTAATACAGCGGGATTAGATGACAGCTGACCACACAGCTGAAACACGGCACTGCTTTACTCCATCACACGCTTTCTACCTCTATATCGTTTAGTTAATCTTTTCAAGCAATAGTTCGTAAAACACACCGCAAATGGTACATTCCCAAACACAACCCGACAGTGTTAACGTTATTGCTTTGGCTAACTTAGCTGACTAACGTTAATTAGCAGATTAGCTAGATTGTTACCCCAAGCTATATAACGTTACTACGCTAAAAACATATTTACGGCAGAATATTGTTTTACAATCTTCGCCTGATATATTTAGGACTCGTCGTAAATTTGTTCGCATTCAAGGCTGGATTATAGATGAGAAAGCATCGCTAATTTGTGATGAAAAAGCTCGGTTTGGTTTCTGAGAATTCACTGTGAGCATGCACGACAACAACGCGTTTCTAAGCAACGCCAAGACCCATGAAGGGCCTTCTTTGCTCCTGTAAGCACCAGGCTGTCTTTAAAGATGCCTGATTCGTTTTTATTTGTACATTTTAAAGTAGCCTATGTTATTCTAATGATTACTCTAAACACACCAAAAAGTGGCAAAAAAAACAAACAAATACTGATATTACTACAACTAGGCTACTATTAATAATAAGAATACAAATTGAGATATAAAAGAATACATTAGGCAGATGAAGCAATAGCATCTTCATATAATGTCATTATGTAGATGTGATGGTAATTTGAAACTATTTTTAATTATAAAAAATATGTTTGTAACAATTTGTGAAGGTGTAAACTTTGACCTATATTGTACACTTTCTAGGAAACAAAACCAAGAAACAATTACTGGAATATCTTCTTTGTCTTTGACAAATTACCTGTCAGTAATATCAAACACAATAATCTTACTTTTTGAGTTTGAGTAAGCAGCACGTAACATTCACGTTACAGAATGTTGTCTTGGTCACATTCTTGACATGGGAATACACAGAACAGAAAAAAAAATGTTCTATATAGATCTGCTTGATGAACAGTCTGATAAAAAAAGTATTTTCTACTTTCCCACAGTGGTCAGTGAATGCATGACTAGATTAGAATTGAAAGGCTAAAGAACAGAATATATATATATGAATAAAAATGATGAATGAACAAAACAAAATTACTAAAACTTAAACTAAAGTGAAAACTGAAAATATAAAAATAAAATCTAACTCAAATATAAATATAATAGTATACACGTTATATTAAAATACAGATATGTAGCAACTAGCAAAGACAGAAATTGACCTTCAATTATACACCAACATTGTTTTTGATAGTTTTGTATCCAACTTATGATCCATGGTACTGATTTACTAACTTGCAGAAATTCACATTTGCTGTAGGCTACTCATTATGTAACCACATATATAAATATAAATATGGGTAAATAAAATCTAAAAAAATATATATTATTTTGTGTCACTTTTATAATTTTAGTCTTTTTATTACAGAATGTTGACACCAGCACCATAGTGAAATTGTCGTTTTTTTACTTGATGATTATAGTTTCTAATGTCTAATTTATTACCGGTATTCAAATGAATTATTCCAATCTAGGGTGTTGCTGTAGAAAATGTACAGTAAAAAAATAAACACTATAAATAATAGAAGGTTCTGTTGAAATGCTGTCTCTGCTCTTATAAGCTCCGCCCTAATTTGCATGTGTCTGGGATGTAAACACAGCTGAGAGACACTCTTGTGCTCCTGACAGCTGGACCAGACACACAGAGAGTGAGAGAAAGACAACTAGGAGGACACATTTAATATACTCTATAGGTGGCAAAATGTCCATTACAGAGGAGGATTTCTACTGCCCTATCTGCTGTGACATCTTCAGAGAGCCAGTTCTCTTAGCCTGCTCTCACAGCATCTGTAACGGGTGTGTGAAAACCTTCTGGAATCGGCGAGGAACTCAAGAGTGTCCCATCTGCAGAACTGTGTCCTCCAATCCCGATCCACCCATAAACATCGTGCTGAGAAACATGTGTGATCTGATAAGAGAAGAAACAACTCAGGAGCTTCCCGTGGAGACGGCGGGGTTCTGTAGTCTTCATGGAGAACCTCTTACTTTCTTCTGCGCTGAAGATCAAGAACTTGTTTGTGGACAATGCAGAAATGCGTTACATAAGAACCACCGCATCCGTTCGACAACAGACGCATCACAGGACCTCAGGGTAAGAGCTCAAAGTGTCAGATTGTCTAGAAATATGATGCTGCACGGCACGCCTTATTTAAACCATTTTAATTGAACACAATTGAATCCGGTGTTTGGTTCAAATGTGATTGCTTCGTGTTAAATTGACTTGAAACATTTACTTTTTGACTTGGTTTTTTCATTTTGAAATAACATGTTTCGATCAAGTGAGTACCCCAATCAAACTTTAATTTCCCATCATGCTTTGCAAAGGGCCTGAACTGGGAGTGTAAATGTTGAAATAAAGCAAGATGAGAAAAAAAGTTTCTGTTATGTTAGTGGTTTTATGGGTTGTGGTGAAGTGTTGAGCTTGCGTTTGGGTTAAAGGACAAGTTCGGTATTTTACACTTAAAGCCCTGTTTACAGATCGTATCTGATGAAATAGAACGGTTAAGATTAAACTTTGGACAGATGCTGCTGTCGCGAGAATTTTAGGTTTATATCGCTTTCCCCCCTCACCCCCACAATGGTTGTCTATGGCCACTGGAAGATTCCTTCCTAAAACACATTAAACTTTCGTTTACAAAGACGTGAAACTCACCGAGTGGTCAGGGGTGTTCACTGATACGGTCCCCCAAAAAATCGCTGAAAAAGATGCATTCCAACAGGTTTTATCGTAGTTTTTGTCCAACTCCATGACTTGTATTGAATGTGCTGTGTGAGGTGCGGTATTACTCCGCCGCTTGAGTGTCTATTATTCAAGCTCTCAACGGAAGAATCACGGGTGTGACACGTTTGGCAAAATAGGTCCTAAATAAACCTAAAATTCTCGCGACAGGAGCATGTGTCCAAATTTTAATCTTAACCGTTCTATTTCATCAGATACGATCTGTAAACAGGGCTTTAAGTGTAAAATACCGAACTTGTCCTTTAAGGACCTGCTAACAACTAATTGCTTTAATAAGCGTGCTATGGCAGTGGATGAAACCAGTATCACTATTGACTGCCATAACTGAACATCACATGTGTAAAGAAAAACTATATTTCGTTTGTTGTTATTTAAATCACAGGACTAAACAAGAAGTGTTACATAGGATTAATTTAAATAATTCTAATTAAATGAAAACCATTCATTCAAGTTAAGTGAACACCATTGATTCTAGTTGTACGTTGGGTTTTACTCAACCACTGCCCATGATTATATCATGTTCAGCTATTTTGCAATAGTCAAATGCTTGGTCAAAATGTCCAGCTTGTGGTCAGATTGCCCTGATTGCCGGTGTCAGATTTAATGGACTGGAAAGGGTTAAAAATGAAAGCTGTCTTGTCAAACAGGTCTTGGCATACTAATGGCCCTTATATGACACACATTCACACACTACAAAAACAAAGGTTCGTGGGAACTTTACTGATAAAGTCAAATATAAGCTGGACAGACCTGATCTATTTTGGATATGCAGGTTTTAAACAAACAACCTGTTTAACAATTGTAAACAACGCTGGGAAAATCATCATGTAACAGATTAACACAGAATGACACGTACACTAAACATCAGAGCATCATAGGCTGAAACGATGACATCACTGTTTTCTCCAGAGTGGCTATATATTAATGAACTAAATTATTTACTTTTTTACAACAAAAATGAACCATCACTGAACTTACTTAAGCTGGACTATGGCACTATTTTCTTCTAGATCTGCTGTACAGCCAAAACAAACTTTGTTGCATTATTTTCCTGTTATCACTCTAAAGCCGTATTGTAAAAAGCGCTATATAAAAGTGACTTGACTTGACTTGATTTGAAATTACCACAACAGTGGAACTATATATATATATATATATATATATATATATATATATATATATATATTCAAATGTATTTCAGAAATTGATATAAAGCTGAAATAAAATTTCAATTTATTTAATTTCTAGTATGAGCTCCAGCAGAAACTAAAGGCCTTTCTGGAGAAACTTAGAGTCTATGAACGATTTGAACAGTCCTGGGATGAAACAGCGGAGTGCATTAAGGTGAGTATCGGGAGGAAATTCCAACATTTACACTGTATGGGTGTATCTTGTATCATCCTGATTGTGCTGATATTGTGTGCCTATAGAGGCAGAGCCAGCACACAGAGACTCAAATTAAGGACGTGTTTGAAAAGCTTCACCAGTTTCTGGAAAATGAAGAAGCTGCCAGCCTGACGGCACTGAGGAGAGAAGAAGAGCAGAAGAGTGAGATCATTAAAAAGAAGGTCGAGGAGATTGCATCAGGGATGTTATCTCTCTCACATAGTATTGAGTTCATCGAGGAACAACTTAGAAGGAATGAATTCGCATTTCTAATGGTAAGGAGCACTTGGTTTGACTTGTTCCATGATGCTTTTATATCAAAACTATAAGTTTTTTTTCCACATTATATTACATTAAATTAAAATTACAGAAAGTAATTTGAAAGAAATTACTACTATTATTCTGCAAGGATGCATTAAATTGATAAAAAGTAAAGACATATATGTTACAAAATATTTCTATTTCCGATAAAATTCTGTTCTTTTGAACTTTCTGTTCATCAAATAATCCTGAATATTTGATCAAATAAATGCAGCCTTCTTTCAAAGACATTCAAAAAATCTGACCGCACACAAACTAATGGTAGTGTACATTTTCTGATCAAATAACATAAATTAATCTTTCTGTTTCTATCTACATTTCTTTATTCCTAGAACTACAAGACTACAATTGAAAGGTAAGATGTCTTTTCTTAACCTTTATGGTTCCCAGCCCACATCAGTACTGACTCCTAAATGTTGTTTCAGAACAAAGTGTACTCTGCGGGATCAAACCAGACCTTCAGGAATGCTCATCGATGTTGCCAAACATGTGGGTAACATAACCTATGAAGTGTCAAAAAAACTACAAGCCAACATTCGTTACAGTAAGTACTGAGCAGTAAAAATCTTCTCATCTGTTCTATTATTGTCTTAAAAGTGGGTGAACATCTTTACCTCTATCCCTCCAGCCCCAGTAACCTTTGACCCCAACACCGCCCATCCTTATCTGGCCGTGTCGGATGATCTGACTACTTTAACTTACACTGATGAGCACTTCCAGCAGCTTCCAGCAAACCCGGAGAGATTTGACGGCTACACGAGCATTCTTGGTTCCGAGGGCTTTGACTCAGGGTCTCACTGCTGGGACATCGAGGTGGGCGACAGCACTGCCTGGGCCGTGGGGGTGATCACAGAGTCCGCATACAAACTCAGACAGAACCCCTCCAAGACGGGCTTGTGGTATGTGGGCTTCTGCAATGATAAATACGGGAAGGGCTATTCTCCAGAGATCCTGACCCTTCTACGGGTGAGCCAGAAAATTCAGAGGATCAGGGTGCAGCTCAACTGGGACAAGGGCAAAGTCATTTTCACAGACTCAGGCCATAATATCGGTTTGCATGCGTTTAAACACGCGTTCACTGAGAAAGTATTCCCTTACTTTTATAATCACTGTATGCAACATCCGTTGCGGATCATACCAGTAAAGACAACTGTGGAGGCACACATTTAGAGCCAATACAACTTGAAACTGGTGAAGTTAAGTTGATAGGTTTACTGTGATATCAGTTGAATTAATCCAAAGGTGACAGTAGCATGAGAAGTACAGTACTGCAATAAAACATTTATGACATGACTGCAATATTCAAGCCATCTACAAAAACACAATTTTAACCAGAATTATTGTTGTTTATTTGGAGTAATGCATGCTTACAAGTAGATTTACCTTCAAAGGTAATAAAGAGGACCTATTATGCCCTTTTACAATGGCTTGATTTTGTTTTTAGGGTATACTAGAATAGGGTTTCATGCTTGAATGTACAAAAAACACATATTTTACATTGTTGATGCTTTACCTCTCTTCCCAGTCTGTCAGTAACGCTCTGTTTAGTCTCTGTCTCAATGAAGCTCTGATTAGTCGGCTGGATCAGTGTGTTGTGATTGGTCAGCCGCTTCGAGTGTGGTTCGGAAATGTTACCATAACTTACCATAACTGTGTCAATTTCACGCCACACACCAACTATGCGTCACAACATAATATGCTCGTACGCGGTTCCGAATGTGGATGTATGGATGGATTCGGAACTACATACTAGCATACTCTTATTATTTCTGCCCCATACCAAGGTAAAAATAGTATGAGTAGTATTATAGTATGCGCTTATGAATTCAGCGAGAATCTCTCGGACATGGCAACAACACATTACTAATGCTACTCAACTATGCCTCTCCCCTTTTCTTTTCTGCCTTGGGTGGGAATTATAGAATATTGTGACATGTATGTTCCCAGAAGAAAACTCAAGACTAACGTATGCCACTCCCAAATGTATCAAAGTAGCCGGACTTGTGTATTTACGGATATGACGAGCACGCACAGACAAGTGACATAAGCATGCGATTTCACGTGAGCATCTTGCTCTGCCTAAAATATAAACACTTATAACGGGCTTACCGTAGTGAATCAGGGTAAAACAAAACGCGTTTCGGGAGAAGAATTGGGTGTGTATTGACTCATTATTCAAATTTACATACATAGTTACATCGTGCAACTTTAAGGTTTTCAGAGAATGCATTTTATTTTGTGAATAAAGTTCACTAACTGAATTATTTTATTTCGTGGAGCAGAAAAAAAATTTATGAAATATTTAGTGTATGAAAAATAATGTATGAATGTATGAAAAATAGATTTTTTTAAAGTAAGTGTAACAATGAACAACTGCACTATTTATGTAAATATTGTACCTGTACCAAGTCAATAATAAAGTGACAATAACAACGAGGTATCTTGATTTAAAGATTTACTTTCTTTCTTGATATACACAGTAATCATCAGTGCTGCTTGCCACCTCTGTGCCATTTTAGCTCTGTTCCAAAACCTAGTGAGCTGGCATGCTGTCTGCTACCTACACAGACAGCATCCAATCTGAACAGGCCAACATATTAATAATTACAAATGTTTCCTGAGCAGCAAATCAGCATATTAGAATGATTTCAGAAGGATCATGTGACAATGAAGACTGGAGTAATGGTGCTGAAAATGCAGCTTTGCATCACAGGAATAAATGACATTTTAAAATCAAAGCAGAAAACTTTATTTTAAATTGTTATAATGTTATTGTTTTACTGTATTTTTGATCAATCAAATTCATCCTTGGTGAGTATAAGAAACCTTAAAAAAATGTCACGACCCAAACTTTTGAACGGTATACTGTATATACGTATGAACGTCTCTGTGATGTGTTTAAATTCTAGTCTGGGTAGACTTCGTTCACTTGGTTTTGGAACAACGCAGCACAATTATAGCATCTTGGAGACTTTTTTCTTTTTTACTGAAACATAATTTCAAGTTATATATTAGTGATATTAAGACCTGCTATGACAGACTGTAGCTTGTTGGACTGAGTTTATTATGACAGAAAGGATCTGTTTAATCATCACCATCCACAATTATGGGAGCGATGTACTCAGAATGACGAATTCCAAAGGAGAAGCTGGGAGCTTTGGTTCCAGTGAAAGTAACCTGTTGAGAAAGACAAAGAAAATAGTTTTAGTATACTAATTCTTGTTATTTTAAGTAACAGTAGTTTTAGTAGAGAGCCATTCTAAACTAAAAACTGAATATATATATATACACAACCATTCACAATTTGGGGTCTGTCAGATTTTTAAAATGTTTTTAAAAGATTTCTCTTAAGCTCACCAAGGCTGCATTTATTTGATCAAAAATACACTGAAAGCAGATATATTGTGAAAAAATTATTACAATTTAAAACCAGTTTTCTATTTGAATTTATTTTATATATTAACATTATTAAAAAAATCTCACTGACCCCAAACTTTGAAACGGTAATGTATAAGTACAGACCCTTTCTGGATGGTGGGCTCCAGGTCCTGGTTTCTTGGTAGTGTCCCCAGGCATGAGGTTGCGACCGGTCATGCTGTATTGAGGGGCCTTGTGTCTGTACACACATGAATCTACCACGTGGTAGGTCCCTGGCCCTGGAGTCTGAGAAAAGGATTGTTATCATCTTTGCAAAGTACATACTAAGAGAGGTACATACGGTAATGTGTCCGCACCTTCCGTAAATCTTCATGGAAGCTGCCAATAGGACTGCGACCGCTGAAGGAGACATTTGGAGCGGCGGTTTTATTCACGACTCTTGGCCCTAATACTGGGGGGAGCATGTACGCAGCTGGACCTGGAGACAAGATAATGCACAAACGTCTGCTAAGTAACGCATGGGAAACATACCTGTTCTAGTGTATATCTGTGGCAATCTACCTGGTGTTTGGTCATTGCGGAACAATTTAGTTCTCGCAGAGAGGGAGTACGCAGGGGACAAGTAATAGGTGGTCTTTATTGCCTTTTCAGGTGAGTAACTGCCTGAAAAAGAAATCAAAAGACAGTTGAACTTTACTGTGTATGTTCTACATTGTTCTACATTTGCACACAGCTACAAAGCCTGTCTGTTTTTGTTGTGTGAAGTACCTGGGCCAGGGGTCTGGAAGGGCTGAATATCCTTTCGCCGGCCGTAGACAGAGTACGCAGGGGTTCCGTCCCGACCAACCCTGGTGATGTTGGAGGGAACGAGGTATCCGGGCCCTGGGGAGAAGTTGGTCTGCAAGTCACGGAGGCGCGTGCCAAAGCTAAACGCTGGGGCTTTCTGCATCCGCGGGTCATGCATGTTCATTCCTATAAAGGGAAAAGAAAACCCCCCAAAATTGAAATTTACTGCAGGGCAATAGCTAGGTATTTTGGACCCCTGACCCTTTAAAAAAAATAACATTTAGAAATTGGTGTGTTCTTAGATTCGTTCCAACCTTTCACGCCATAAGCTCCTGATTTACTGTGTTTATTGTCAATTGTGTGTGTGGCCTAATATCACCTAAAATGTCCTCACTAGTTAAAGGGGCTTATAAATCAACCTAATCATGTTTATATTTAAATCTAGTGATTTGCACAGGTTTCTATGATGGTTAATTTTACAAATAGAGGTTGTGTAAGGTGATAGAAAACATAACCTGATATAAAAACAATGAAAGTCTTTGAGATGTACGCACTAATAGTGAAACAAACTGTGTGTATGTGTGTGTGTGTGTGTGTGTGTAAGTTACCAGTTGCCCCTGGGAGAGATGTTGGCCCTGGACTGTTATACATTGCAGCGATGGGGCCCCTTGGCCGGTGGGGCCTCCAAGAACCCACCCATACATCCACAGGTGACATGATGTCTGTTTAAAAAAAAATGTTTTGATAGAATTACAAAAATTACTTAAGAAAAAAACTTTACACGTGTTAGATAAAACAATAACACATTAATATTTGCATTTTATGATGCAAAGACATAGAAGCCTTTAACTTCTCTATGTTACTCTTACAAAATGGTAGATTTGATGACACAGTATGACACTTTTTTTGTCGTTTAGGCAGCTACAAGCACTTAATTTGCATTTCTAATTTCATTTGATAAAAATTTAGTCAAAACATGTCAGAGTTCTGTAAAGTTAACCGTATATGTCTAACGTTATAAAAATATACAACAAACGAAGGAAACACAATAACTTACCTTAAGTGCAAGATATTCAAAAGTGACTTTTCGATCTCCGAGTGATTATGTAAAGAAATATTCGTTTAAAACCACGTTCCTACAATTTCATCGCATAGATTGATGGCGACCTTTAGATGTCAAATTGTCAAACGATAAAAAGTTTCACTTAGATAACTTAGAACGATCGAATTGCGATGCTGAATTACAATATCTGCACAAAATAATTATATTATTGACATCTAAAAGTAAAATAAAGACGCCGAAAGCTCAGATCAAACTCGCAACTGCAGCGACTGTTTTTGATGCTTTATAATTGTTTTCTTTTGCATCTCTATGACGCCGTCGCCTTGGTGATTCTTTGATGTCAGTTTGAGTGACATTCCAATGGTGAAGTTCACGAGGAGCTGCTCTACATGCCAATCCACTGTCACCCGTGCAGTATAATTAATTATTAAACAACAAACCAAATTCAACAAATGCTCTCCTTAGAGATATTTCAAAGTTTAATACACACATACTGTCTTGTCTATAGACCAGCTTACAGACTACTTATACAACACTTATAAAACACATCAATTTCAAAGTTACAACCAGCCTATACTAAAACGTTTGCCTGCAGTGACCATATAATTATTAGGACACTTAAAGCCACACTTAAAATGCGTGTGAATTCCATTACAAAAGATAAAATATTAAACCAACTAACGTGCATGCATGCAAATATAAATTAATGAGTGAATGAATTAATGAATGAATAAAGAAAACACGAGCACACTTTAGGCCCGTTCACACCAAGGACGATAACTATAAAGATAGTTCTAAAAATCCTTCTCAATATTAAAGTATTGCAGAGTTCAACTTCACAACACAGCTTTAACGATAACAGCAAAGAAACGATATCGTTGGAATCACTTTCAAAACGATGTCATCCAGCTAATGAACGATAAAAACATGAAACCTAGAAAGTGACAGACAAGCACGCGCTTAGAATAAACAAAACGATATCATCCAATGATGACGAGGATGCTAATATTATCTTTATAGTTATCGTTCTTGGTGTGAACGGACTTTAAGGCTTAGCAGTTCACAAACAAATATTTAAATATATTACTGTATAAAAAAAATCTAGAAAAATAATAATTCTGCAGATGCACGCTTGATATTTTGCTAACTAATGCGAAACATAAAAATGTTATAGGCTATGATGTGAAGTGTTTAAATGCTTTTGGGGACAACTGTACACATTGAAATACATATCAAATAACTTGATCAGTCATACAGTTAATGAAACAATATTTCTTTATGGATATCTTTTTTTAGTTTAACACTGATGGTGTTGCAGTATTTGGATGGTGGTTGTGTAGGCACAGCTCTCTCATTGAAGCTCTGAGGACGCGCAACAAGATGCTGTGTCTCTCTATTTCCTCGAGAGGGCGCTGTTATAACACAAAAACATGCAAAAGTTTGTATAATCCGTCTCCAATTACTGCTGTTATTTGTTTGCTATCTTTATTTGTGAAAATTAACACATGTACACACAAACTTACTCTTGTTAAAGCTCGAATGAGTCTCTGTAGTATAGCATGTTCAAACTGAGGACATTGAACCACCACATGACCCACACAGTCCAGCAAACAGCAGATGGTGTGCCGCTGAGACTGAAACAGCACAGAATTATAACCACACAAAGATGTATACGATGGGATAAATGTCTTATATGTGGTATGATGCACACTTGTAACTATACAACTGAATACTTTCGATGCTTTTTATGCTTACAAAATGTATATTAACTACATGCATTAAGTCGCACACAATACAGTTAAAAAACTGTGTTTGTTATAGTGTGTTCTGTTTATCGAGGGAGGCGCTCACCTTGTGAAGTGTGATAAGGGAGTTTTGTGCAGGCCAGGTTGAGGTCAGCCTCTCTATGTCATCTTTATTGAGAACAGGCTCCTGTTATAAGAAAGCACACCAACTAAACTATTGCATTTGAAACAATGAGAAAAGCCTTTCTAAAAAAAAATGATAGTTTTTAACAGACATAAATATGTTATCTGTCATTTTTATCACTGACATAATTTTGTGCCAGAACTACCATACTGTGACCTCTGACCTTTAGTCTGTCCAGCCAGGTCCATAACAGTGTGCTCAGAACGTCTGGATCTGTTTCCATGACTAATGTAACCCAGCCACATTCACTCAAGTTGAGCTCATCCTGCAGAGAATTCAAACAGCTTCATATCTCTTACATTACCACATTACTCACTGTAATTTATTTTATTATTTACAACTGCAGCCACACTGTACAAAAAAAGTTGCTGCCTTAAATTTTTTAATACAATCAACTTGGATGTTTATGTCATTTCAACTTAAATTACATTATACATTTGTATAACTTATAAAAAAAAGTTGAAAATTGCATAATGTCATAACTTATGTGTCATATATTTTTTTACAATAAGTATTTTAAAATATTTTGTTATACAAACATATACATATTAAAAATATACATATTAAAAAAATGAAAGTCAGTATGGTTATCTGGGTGATTTTAAAGCAAGAAAGTTTATAGATTATACCATGATTTAAAAAAAGTTAATCATTGTTCTGTATATTTATCTGTACGTGAAATGGATGCAGCCGTATGGCCAATAAAGGGAACCTTGGAAACATGATCTTGCTTTGCAGTGTTCCTGCGTCGATCAAAATGTTTTGTCAGTCCTGTAACTAACAAGGCTATGAATTCGGAAACATATTTTGCTTGTCATACCTGCAAGCCCGCTGCTCTTTTCAATACAGTGTCCACTGGAGGACGCTGTTGTGCCATTGCCTTAGCGACAGCTCTCGATAATGACGACTGATCTAATGTATGATCCTCTCGTCGTAACTTTAAAAAAAATCCACAACATTTGCACAAATTAAAGGTAATACAAAATAAAAGTTCTCAAAACCATTCATGCAGTGATCTTATATGCAGGGGGAAAAACTGCAGACATTTTAATTGGTTTCACACTGACCTCGAGGTTTGAGCTGAACTTTAGGAAAACTTGAGGTTTCTTGGTTGTACATTTTGTCTTCTTGTTCACAGGCTCATGATATGAGTGAGGAGCTGATGTTCCATTGCTTTGGTCTGTCATCAGGATATGAGGAATCTTTTGGGATTCTTTTAGGGTTTTCTGATCTTTTGATGGACCGATTTCTCCATTGCTCAATTTATGGTGTCCCCCAGATTGAGGAGAGTAATGTGAGAACATTAAATCCTTGCAGAGACAAGATAAAAAACTATGTATCGTATTTCAATATATCGTATTTGAATATATATATAGTCACATGATCCTTCAGAAATGGCAGCTAATAAACATTATCATCAATTTTAAAAACAGCTGTGCTGCTTAATATTTTTGTGAAACTGTTTTTTTTTTTTTTTTTTTTTTACTTTCTATAAATCAAAGAATCCTAACACACACACACACAAAAAAAAAATATATATATATCTCTGTTTCCATAAATATATATTTAACAGAAAAAATATTCAAAATTGATAAGAACTATTATCAAGTGAACACCAATAATTGATAATTCAGCATAAAATCAGCATATTAGAATGATTTAACAATGATCATGTGGCACTGAAGACTGGAATAATCACACAACAAATTATATTTAAAAACGATATTAAAAATAGCTATTCTAAATCTCTTATTCTAAATAGCAAAAATGTAAATAATAATTCAAAGACAAATTTCCAACATTGGTGATAATGTGGGTGCATTCAATCCTGAATTGATTCATCGGATTAATTCCACTTTATGAAAAACGTATTTTTATTTTCTGAAATTCCAAAATACAGCAAATCTTGCTAAAAACAATTATTGGCTCTCACCTCAATGATGGTAATCTTGCTGAGATCTGATTCGCTGTAGCTTCGCTTGTTTAGTAGGACGTCTCTCTTCCTCTCCAAGAACCCGAATGGCTCGTCCCAGGACTCGCAGGAGAACATTCTGCTCGAGCCTCGCCTTTCCTTCAAAGCAGGATGGTTCCTCTTCAAAAGTGTTTTCTTCACTTCCTTCTTTAGAGCCAAAATGTTCACCCTCTTCTCCAGTTCTCTCTGGACCTCTGGGGGACTGGAAGCTCCCTGGCTTATAGTGATCAGGATGCTGCAGAGGACGTGCAGGATCTTGGGTGTGTGTTTGAGTGTTCGGGCCTCTTCCCCGTGCAGCAGAAGGGCCTGACGCAGGAGGTACTGCCGAAGACTGAAGGAGGAACCGTGGCGCACGTTCAGACACGGGAATTGGGCCAGCTGAGAGCTCACCAGCCGGGCGAAATCAAACACCAGATTGATCTGTGCTCGAGTCTGGATCGAACGAGGCCTTTTGATCCGGACGTAGTGGACAGCTTCACTAGCGCTGATTCGACAGGTGTAGACCAGATAACATGCGATAAGAACACCTGTAAAGCAGGATGGATATTAAAGAGAATAGAACGTCACTACATTTACATTGAAAGTAATGATATAGAAATTGTAACTTGCCTGTCCTGCCTAATCCAGCATGGCAGTGAACAGCCACCTTCCCTTCCTGCACAGAGAAAGCCAAAACCTTCACGGCATCCAACATCCCCTCCAGAGAAGACACTCCAAAATCAGACATCCCAAAATTATAGAAAAAAACTGTCAGACAAAAAGGGAATATAATTCAGTAATTCATCAGCTAATTTATTGAGTGAATCTCAAAAGGAACATACAGGTCATATTTCAAACACAATATAAAAAGAAACAAAAAAGATTTTGAATGGCATGAACCATTCATATATTATTGGGATCAATACATACTGTATATGTTTGCATTGTGACATTATTTCCATGATAACATATTCTATGTTATAATATATAAAGTACCATTTTAAAAGTTTGGGTTAGATGCAGTAAGTTTTTTTTAAATAGAAATTAATACTTTTATTCAGCAAGGATGCATTAAATTGCACGAAAGTGGCAGTAAAGACACTTATAATGTAGAAAAATATATATTTAAAATAAATCCTGTCATTTTAAACTTTCTATTAATCAAAGAATCTTGAACAAATAATCAGATTCCACAAAAACATTAATCAGCACAACTGTTTTCAACATAGTTAATAACAAGAAATGTTTCTTGAACGTAGCAAAATTAATTTTTTTAAATATTATTTAATCATTTTTATAATTTAAAGAAGGGGAGATGTGTATATATATATATTATATTATGGTAATAAGAATTATAAGTGGCACAATGCAAAACATATTCATTTTATATCCTATTTTAAAATGTTTTTTTCTTTCTTTTTTCTTTCAGGTTTTTGCATGTTTTTGGCTCACTTTGGCTGTCCATAAAGACCTGAGGTGAATATGTGAACCCACTGTCAGGCTCCAGAGGAGGGCCGCAGTGAGCATGTTCCCCTGGCAGCTGCATATTAATGATGGATTTAATGTTCAACCTGTAAGCACACACACAAACACACACACTGCCAATTATTAACCAGAAACATCCCCCTGCAGAGTGCAAGTAAATATTAAACATCCTGATTAGGACTGTATTAAATAACACTCACTGTTTGAACTGTTCTATGATGCTGTATCTCTTGATGAGGTATGTAGAAGGTCGTGCCATTGCAATAATGTCATCCGTCACCCTAAATACAAAGTGATCAATAAACACATGCAGTGAATATGTGTGTGGCTATGTAAGGATATTCTATAAAGCAAAGAAAGCAGGAAAATTTAAATTAGGATGTAGTGTGACCATCCTGATCTTTTAGATATTTTAAAGTGACATCATATATTTATGCATGCATACATACATACATACAAATTCATTCACATATATAAGTTACAGTTGCGATCAAAATTCCCTTTCAGTAAACTATTATAGAAAGTTAAAGGAACACTCCACTTTTTGGAAATAGGCTCATTTTCCAACCCCCCTAGAGTTAAACAGTTGAGTTTTATCGTTTTCGAATCCATTCAGCCGATCTCCCGGTCTGGCGGTAGCACTTTTAGCATAGCTTAGCATAGATCATTGAATCTGATTAGACCGTTAGCATCTCTCTCAAAAAAATTACCAAAAAGTTTAAATATTTTTCCTATTTAAAACTTGACTCTTCTGTAGTTACATTGTGTACTAAGACCGACAGAAAATTAAAGTTGCGATTTTCTAGGCCAATATGACTAGGAACTATTCTCATTCCTGCGTAATAATCAAGGAACTGTGCTGCCGTTCCAGCAGGCGCATTGATATTACGCAGCGCCTGAAAATAGTCCCCAGCTCGGTAACCGTAACTTCTGTCATAGGTATAAGGAGGAAAGGATGAGGCTGAAAGACTGGTTAAGTAAAGAAAAAATTAGATTTGAAATGAAGGAAATATTACAAATGAATTCAGGGAGTGTAGGGTATAGAGCGATATTTGTGTTTTTGAATAATACAGGGCTTATTAGAAGGATATGAGTTTAGGTGTTTTTGAAAGTTGTATATAATAATGATGTGAGTGATAATGTTTTAATATTAATAATGTTATTAGATATTTATGTAGGTATTTATTGGTTTTATTTATGTATTTATTTGTATATTTAAAGAGTAGTGAGTAAAGGCTATTGTGATCCACACTCCATATCAGAAGGTGGCGGTAATGCACACTTAAAAGTTGTTTGCCAACCGCCATAAAAAGGAAAAGAAGAAGAAGAAGAACCGTAACTTCCAACGTGACCGGCACTAAGTTTGTAATATCATTGCGCCTGCTGGTACGGCAGCAGAGTTCCTTGATTATTACGCAGGAATGAGAATAGTTCCTAATCAAATCTGCAGAATGCACAAGCCACTCAAGAACATTCTATGACTGATCCCTGAACCAAGCTTCAGTAGATTTGGATGTATACTTTGAGATGGCTGTCCTGTAGGAAATTACATTAATCATAAAGCTTAAATTTCTGCACCGAAGGCATTCAAAAAGTTCCAGTTTGGTCACATCACTCCATAAAACATTTTTCCAGAACTCCAGGTCTATCCAAATGAATGTAAGCATATTCAAGTCGCCTTTCATGTTCTTCTTGGTCAAGCGTGGCATTCGGCAAGATGTCCCAACATGCGTGTCTAGTGTTCTTCTTATACTCTGCACTAAAATGTTTTTTTCCTCCTTTCATCGGGTTCATCGTGCAATTCTTTAAATTGAGGGTTTTTCTCAGTTGCTCTTATCAATCATTTTATTCCCCTTAATGATATTGTGTTTTTTCTTAAACACCCTCAACGTTTTTTTTGGTACAACAAATTTTAAACAGCTGTGTCTCTATGAACTTTTAGTGTTTTGGTAATTTTCTTGTAGCCATAGACTTTCTAATGTAATAAAACAATTTGTTCTCTATAGCTTTTGTGAGAGCTCTTTAGACTTGGCCATATTTGCCACTCGACTTTACCACAGCATGGGCTAAATATATGCATGTGTAACAGCACAAGCTAATTCTATTTTGTTATAGAGTTTCCAAAAGCTTAATTGTGTTTTAACACAATTGTGTACAATACAAATAAGTGACTTACTGTAAGAACAGCAGCGTTGAATAATTATGACATAGCTATATTACAAAAAAAAATCCTATAACTCAAAAGCATTACATTACTGTATATATTGACATTACACTTTTATTTTGCCACTAAACTGTTATAGATGCAAAAAAAAAATTAACACTATCTTTAGAAAAGCTTACATTTGTAAATTGTTACATTCTCCTGGCGGTTGAAACATTTTGATTGCAACTGCATTCATGCTCTCAGAGATATAAACATTCCTATATGTTTGGTGCGTCACTTCTAACACTAAATCGCTCAGTCAATAGAACACTGTTGGCCTCACCAGCTGCTAAAGACTCCTTCAACGGCCTGCTGGCCCGTGCTCCAGCACGCCGGACCCTCATAGCGGCAGTCTCTCCCCCCACAGGCCAGAAGACAGATGATCTTAGGAGGAACAGCCTTCACCAGACTCTCCCTGGCCTGAGAATATGATGGTCTGGGCACTGGAACTTGTGAAATCATGGAGGACAGGAGAGGAAAGGAGGGAAACTAACAGCAAATGACTGCTTCTATATGCACTAATGGCTTAAAATGTAGCAGGCCATTATGTGGATATGCTGTGCTTTGGAAAATCAGCTGAGGAATACTGTAGACGGGAATACAGACAGAAAACATGCACACAATGACAGAACTGTCAGTTTCCTCCTACTACATACTAACAAGACGAGAAATTATTTAAAATAAGAGAAGAGTAGTCAAGCTAATACACTATAATCACTGCACCGCCGCCATGTTAGCTGACCCACATTTTAAGCCCGATGAATTATCTCCAGCTCTGAGCTTTTTTGTATTGATCATTTTGACAGTCCAAAAAAAATAAAACCTGACTTACCCATGTGGCTCCATCCAAAGAAAGAGTTAAATGTGAGAGGCGTACATGGAGATGGCATGACAAACATGTAGAGAGAATGTAACATGGCTATACTGCATACAAGTACATGTTCATGCCTCAAAGCTGACCCAGCGATTGGCTTCTAATCCTTATTAAGTGTCATAAACACATTAGTGGATAGACATTCACGATTCGTATTAAGTCTAATTATATAAGGGTCCAGCAGTCATATACATTACACCTACCAAACCACTAGAAATATTTGTATCATGTGCAAAGGATCTTTAGAAAACAATTGCAAAGTTTTCTTTGGTCTGAATTAAGTTACCCGTACAAAAAATAAGTTTATTTAAGTGTGCTATTAATAGACCTCTTATATACTAAAAATAAGAAAGTATACTTTGATTATTTTTTATATACTTCTCATAAATATACTTGTACTTAAAGTATATAAAATTAACTTGAATTACTTGAATTGGATACCCTTACTAAAAAATAAGTATACTTCAAGTTCATTTTATAAAGTATACTTTCTAAAGTTCAAGTACATTTTTAAGTATACTTTATGTAATAAGTATACTAATATCGATTTACTAGTAGTAAACTTGTAAGTGTACTATTTCAATACTGCTTGGGACTAATTGTCCGACTTTTTAGTATATAAAAGTATGTTTAAGTGTAGGCTACTATATGTGTAACAGTAGTAAACTTTAACTGCACAACTATGTTTCTCATTGTACTGCAACTGTACTACAAGTGAACTTAAAATTATAGTTTACTATTTTAATACTTTTGGTTAAAAAAAAATGTTTATGAAAGTACACTTTGAAGTATAGCCTACTCTCAGTAAACTACAAGTTTAGTGGTTTTTCTTTAGTCAACATAACATCATACTTATAGTTTACTATTGTATTAATATATTATTTTTGGACTTCAAGTATACCAAAGCTCCTATTTTTTTAGGTATTATTGTTTTATACTTGAAATATCATAAGCCCCGTTCACACCGCCAGCGACACGCAGCGACAAAGCGACAAGATCCCATTCATTTCAATGGAGCGCTGGCGACTTCCGGCGACACGAGCGACAGTGACCGTTGGCGACAGAATGTGGGCGTGTCAAGCGACAGGAGACAAGCGACAAAAGTTCAGAAATTTCAACTTTATGCAAATGAGAAGCGATTTTCGCGAGCGACAACCAATAGGAAAGAAGACTTTCAGTGGAGCTCACGTTACGTCACCGTCTCGAGTGCAGGCAAGACAGAGTCCGAGGGCGATTTCACTGTTTTATATGATTTGAGCATTTGACTGTAACCACATTCATGGATATAATAAAAATGATGCATGGAAAAGAAACTGTCGACAGTCTCAGTGAGTTTAATTCATTTATAGTTCGAGTGTTGTACGTTTTTGATGCAAGTTTAGCACTGCTGCAGTTCACTTTACAGTTTCCCCTGCATTGTGTTGACTATTAGAGACAAGAAACTGTATTATTTGTCAAATACGAATGACGTTTTAGTCATTTATGACCGTATGAGTGAGTTTAATTTGTTGCTTGATCGATCGTTAATCTAGTAAATGATTTAATCCACTGAACACTGCTATGGGAATATAAAAACACTCTCCCAACAGCATACTGTTTCTTTTGAGCCTATAATTTCTAGTCAAATTAAAATAATATAAAGTTAGTTATCACTTGTGATGGTATTTAGTATAGATATGGCCAGATGTCCAGTCAACCAATTACATTATAGCGACAGCACTACCAACGCCCACAAGCGACTTCCCAGAGACTAGCGACACACAGCGACAAAATCGCTGGCGGTGTGAACGGGGCTTTAGCTGTAGGCTACTTTTAACTCTTTCCATTTTAAAACCATTTTATTGATATACTAGCTTCATGCTCTTTCTTTTATCATCACTTAAGTGGGCCAATTTCATTTAAAAAGCAACATTTTAAACAAAAGGTTGACAAAATTACCTTTTTGTCCGAGACTGCACGCGGTTCAGATGTCGATGATCAACCCTTCCTGTGTCGACATTTAATCCGGTAACGTTAGGCAGTTTTGAACTTATTACATGCTGTTTAATGTTTGCCATAGATATATATGAATGTTTGAATGATATGATGAATATCAATGTTTGATATGAATGCATCTCCTGTTTCTGCATTTTCTTCGCCTCAATCGCCTGTGTTTTGATCCAGAGATTCTGTACTAGAAGATGCGTAATAGCGCCCCCTACCGTATAACAATGAAAACATGGATAGGCGGAAAATTCAGTGGGGAAAGAGTGAAGTAGATTTGAAGTTGTCCACTACCAGTTGGCTAGCCTGGTAGTTGGCTACTCAAATGCCGATACTCAATTAGGAACATATTAAGTATATCTCGATCAAAAGATGGAGTACATGTATAGTCCAAATAGACTTTTCTGTCAATAAGTCAAGTATACTTCAGTGTAATTTTAAGTTTATTTCTGAAAAGTACATAAAAAGCAGACTGAAAGTATACTTTCTTATTTTTAGTTTAAAAGAAGTATACTAATAATAAACTTATTTTTCGTAAATGTAAGCTCAATGTAGCCAAGCAAATGAGACCAAAAAAAAAAAACAAGACCTTTTTTTTTTTCCACAACATACTTTATTTGGGGGAAGTTACCGTGTAGCTCATTAGAAGGTTATGCATTCAGGCAGACAAATGCACAGAGATCCATCTGCCATCATGACATTCTCAAGAACATCATTGTAAAAACTAAATGCACCACTTTCTAGTGATCCCTTTGCCACACAACCAAGAACCTAATTAGTGCTCAATAGGATATGAGGGCCTTTGATGTTGTGTCACATCTATTAGGCTTCATTTCAGGGCTAGACCTGTCTAGGTCCTTTGAATAGGACCATGTTCTGTATGAGATCATATCTCATTACAGGTACGTTACATATGTTGTGTAACTTTTCTTCAACAGCACTGCAATAACACCTGTGCGTGAGATTTAGCAGTGTGTCATATTGTGTAGTGTAAGTAAGGTATCTGAACCAGTGGATTCAACGAAGTCAGCACAACTTGCAGAACCATTGTGCCTGTGAACCCCATCCTGGTGAACATGTCATCTCGCTATATTAGCATGCTCTCTATAGCCGAGTGCCGTTGACGTGGCATCAAGTGAGATAAAAGAAAAAATTATAATAAAACAGTGGGCTTTTACCACTAACCCTGATCCGCTGCTCCAGAAACCTTCTGTTAGTTATACTGGAGAGCTTTGAATCAAGCAGCCATAGTCTGAATATATCCTTACAACAAATACACCTGGGCTTCAAAGGGGCATTGACCTCCCAAATGTGAGCAACAAAGTACATCCATCGGTACATTTTCAAAATGCCCATCCAGCCCATCTCTGTTTGTATTTTAATGGATGATTGACTACTGTAGACCTGTTGCAGAAACAGTCAGTCCTGCTGAAATAACTTGGAGTCATGTGCGTTGCTCAATGGCACAATGGTGATTGAGGACGATTGTGATGACAGAAATAACTGGCTCACATCTTCCAACCTCTGGAACAGCAGCTCTTTAACCATCAGGTCACCACCTCTCCATGTACATTTCTTCTCTCCATGGTTTCTTCAGGGTTGCACAAACAGACATAAAAGCAGAGCCAGTCTGAAGAAAAGCAATGGTGCTGCCACTGCACAGCGGGTAAGTTGCGAGGTCCATCGCTCCCATGGAGGATCATAGTCTACGTGTCAGGTTTGCCATGGACACACATGGCGCGGGAGGTTCTCGGGTTGTGACATTTCATTTGTCACAAAAGAAGCTGTGTGTTTCTTTGGCTGCTGCTTGCTTGTATCAGCAAGTACACACAGTTCATGGATCCAGCGTACTATTGGGTCTCTCTCAACACTGGCTGCATCAAGGCCTGAAGCAGTTGTCCACCCTTGGCAGCAAACAATTTACCCCAGAGCCTCCATCATCTTCATCATCATCTTCATCATCGTCACCATCACTCTCCTCAGAAAAGATCTGTTGACGCAGGACAAACACTGTTGCTTAGAGAAATACAATGTAAAACAAATTGTTCACTTAACGGTACATTATGTAACTTTAGGCCTACTTATATTACGTTATATGTACGAATATGAAGTATTTTCAACTTGACAAGTCAATGCCAAATCTGGCAGCCCCCACTCAATACATACAGTACTTGATATAGGCCTATATAGAGAGAGCAAGTACAGTCAGTTTCATATAGCACATGATAGATAGATAGAAATACATTTAAGGAAGATTCCAGAGTAATTCTAAACCTCTGGCACATATGTTGTTAAAATGTATGTTATAATAGGCTTTTACAGCAGAAACTATAGTGTCAAAACTGTCAATTATTCCAAAAAGACCTAATGAATGCATTATGTCCTTAAAAGTATTTTATCTGCAGTAAAGTTTGTAAAGACAATGTTTAAAAGACAACCTAAAGTCAAACCTAAAACCACACGTTGTGTGATTCAAAATGTTTGCTGAAGTGGAAAAGTTAGGCTACTTTAGAATATAGTTTAGAAAATGCAAAGGCTACACCTCTAACATAAACAGCATTGCACTGCAAAAATCATGTGCTATTCGATTGTTGTCACATATATGGACCGACCATATCATTGAAAACTTGCATACTTACTGTAACTATGAATTCACAGGTTAGCAAAAAATATGAACAACAAACCATAAAGCTTACCATTCTGTTGATTTGTTTAAGCTTCAGAGCAGCGTAGTGCAGTTCATGCACAAATATTCCTCCGTTATTTATACTCTTCCACCAGAAAACGGATCACACCTCATCAGAGAACGCACATGTCAGCAGCCAATCCGGTGCCGACACATTCGATGTTTTCACAGAAACGAAACCTTGCTTGTGAGGGAGTTTCTGAATCATGTGATTTATCACACAACAATTCAGAACAAGGCTGTAGGCTATTACTATGTAAGATAAGCAAAGACAGTCTTGACATGATAGGAAGAAACTGAGAGCAATGAAGATTCTATTCTGTCACCCCACCTAAAACCTATAACACACCCTTTTAGACAAACACATTCCCTACAGAGGTGAGTCAGTGAACAACACAAAACAACATTTACATTTTACATTTATTCATTTAGCAAACAATTTTATTGAGCAACTTACAAATGAGGAATATAACTAATTTATCGTAAATTGACAATCAAGTTTGAGGAAATAGAGGAAATCGTTTAGCAGGGAGAGATTAAGAAAAAGTTATTTTTATTTATTTATTTATTTTATTTTATTTATTTATTCAGCAGGATGCAGTTAAGTGCTGACGGAAGAGATGGATTTTCTGTTCTGCTGTTTCTTGAATATGATTAAATGATTTTGTGTCTCTCAGTCAAGGTACTATATACCTTGGGCCTCCGGATTATTTTGCCAGGCACAAACAAAGGAATAATATTTAATTTAAAGGTAGCCTACATCATGTAACTTTTTATCCTAAATTTACATCACTTATATAATGATCAAGTACATCATGAATCCATCTTCCAAACAGTGTTTTTGTCTTGTCCTGAATCACAGCTATAATAAGTGTTTATGGGTAATTCTAGAATTGGTGCGAACTGCTGTCCCACAAATATTCAAATCTTAGATGTTTCTGACCCCAAAACCCCAACCCCAAAGTTAAACGATAGGATATTGAAATAATTTTTGCATTTTCAAGTTTCAAGTGATTTTAGCTACACCCCTACATTTTTGATCAGGAAATATTCCTGTGCCCCCCTCTCTCTCTCATGTATAGCTACATGATGAGGTCCCATCATTTTGAGGTAAATGTGTTCAAAAGTCTGTAAATCTGTGTGTAACTTACCAAACACCTTTTTCCTGCAATTAAGCACACTTTTTGGGGGTGTTATTCCATGAAATTTCAGAACTGTGCTAGGTAACCATGTGCTGGGTTATCATCTTTGAACTAGGCTCAAAAGTATTTAAAATTGTCACTACCGAAACAGTTTCGGTTGTGACATCATTGGGAAAAAAGGGAACATATAATCCTTTATTTGGGGAAAATAAACAAAAATTTAGAACAGTTTTGCAAATCATTGGTATTTTAGTATGTTTTAGTGTTATGTGAGTTAAAATTCTGTAATGTGATGTGGCCGTTACCAAAATATTACTGTCACTACCAAAAATGTGCAGTGACGACCGAAACATGGGATGTTTAGTCAAACATAAAGTGTGTTGAAATATCAACTAAGATGTTATGATATGTTTGATTCAATTTATATACCCAAACTAATGAATCCTTAAATTTGAAATCATATGATTATATGCCTTTTACAAAGAAAGATTGGATTCAAAATATAACAAATCCCATAAATTACACTTGAAATATTGTTAAAATTGTAATTGTTGATTTACGTGTGAATATTTAAAAAAAAAAATGTATTTACTAGGTAGATGCAAACAAAATCTTAGTAGCTCAATATTACCCTTATTAGACTATATATAGTGTGTTTTGGTAGTGACAAATTTGGGGAGAGGAAAATATTCAAAAACTTTCTGAAAATATAATATGAGAATTAACTGCACAATTACTAGAAATTTGTACTTTGAATATTATACAAATTGCATGCGTACAATATATATATTAGACTTATTCTAATATTATATATTATTATATATATTAGTGTTGTCAAATCGATTAATCGTGATTTATCACATCTAACATAAAAGTGTTTGTGTTTATATAACATGTGGTGTGTATATATTATTAAATTTATATTTATGTACCTAATCCCTAAAAAATATTCCCCTATTGGCCTATAGGCTACTGTAAGATGTGCTATCGTTAATAAATGCATCATAAAAAAATGAGCGAATACACAAAAAATAAACACAGTACAATATGGATTTTTGTTGTGGATTTTGCTATTTTTATTGAGTTTTTTTTTTTTTTTTTACATTTTGTTCCGGGGCTTTTGTTTTATCAGCTGGGCCCCGGACTAACCGAACCAAGCAATGCAGAAACCAAAGGTTTCACCAAAAAATTACACTTCTTCATTTCAGTTCAGTTCACTTTTCATTTGTAGCATACTAGCATTATTTATGAGTCGGCAATGTTAAAGAGGTTTCTCGGTTCACTTTTAGCATTACATGCATTGGTAAGATTTTTTTCGGGTTGGTTATTCGTTTTGTATAGACTTTGTAGACTTGAGGCTTCACGTAAGATGTCAGGCTTCGCAGCATTACGGCGCTGGCCTCTGCGCATCTGGACACCAACGCAAAACAGAGAGTTTCCCCTCTGAATGGTGCTGGGCCAGATGACCCCGCCCGTGGGAGCAAAGGATTTACATGAGATCCGCCTCCTTCATGATGCTACAACAAACAATAAAACCATTCAGATACAGGAACTGCAGATGGTGTCAAATACCAACATGTGGTACAATTATATAACAAAATTGTATTTGAAAGAAGTAATTTAGATGTAACATTGCAAGGTTTGTTTGTTTAGTTCACTAATGTCTTTTACAGTATAGCTAAAAAAAAGTTTAAAATATTCCGTATACTCACACATTAGTGCGACGAGATCACTCAAGGTTTCATGGCGTCTCCCAGAGGAACCACCATAGACCTGTTAAGAGGAATCAGATTCCAGGTTACATAGTGGCAACCCATTAAAAAAAAATCCATTCATTGTGATTATAGAAAACACTTTAGGAAAACCTTTAGGGAATACATTCTTCTGAATAATAATAATCATAAGTAATAAGAAATGATCTCTTACCCTGCTGATCCGTCAGCAAGAGGCTCTCATAAAGGACAGATCAATGTGTGTCGCTGTAATTTATACTGTACACTGTTTCCCGCCCTCAACTGATCTGAGAACTGCTGTTGCCCTGGTTTTCATAGGTTTCGCTTTCTCTGTAAGTTTCTGTTCTTCCGTCTGCCCATCCCTCTACAGAACCGGTTTGTTATTCTTGGTGAATGACACAGCATTTTTGTTAATACCTCACTGTTAACATCCACTAAATGAACTCAAATTTGCTGAGATAACACAATTGTTCTGAATGTTACGTCCCAGGTCATATATTTATTTTTGTTTATTTTAATTGGGAAGCCAGCTGTTCCTCATGACTGTGGAGAGGAGCCTGCATGTATTTAAGCAGAAGGAACTGGTTGTGCAAAGAAAGACACTGAGCTGTTGTTTTAAGAAAACCTGTTGCTCCTGCTGTGGTGACAGCCAAATTTGATGTGTTGTAGTATTATTGTTATTGATTGCAGAGTTGGGTGCTATTTAGCGTTTTCTCGGGTTAGTAAGGAAGTCAGGGAAGAGTTTTGTTGTTTAAATTTGATAGGTTATTTCGACTTTCTTACTCCCAGTTTACTTTATCTTTGTTATTTTGGCCTTATCCCCCGCTTAAGCTTCTTTGTTTCTTTTAAAATTACTATTATTATCAACATTTTTATCATCTGCAAAGACCTTGTAAATAAACCCAGAAGTATTTCATTTGTGTGATGAGTGGTGGTGCAGTCATCTCTCTTATGTTCTTGCTCTTTTTGATCTCGTTGGTACGTTTTTTTATATGCTACCGCCCACTGACCAACTGACCAATTGCTTTGCATCCCTTTCTAGAATCCTTTTGTTTTATTATAAATATTGTTTGAGAATATAAAAAATTGGGGCTTGTAGAAATCTGGCTTGGGAAATTGGGCCAGTAGTCATTTCAGTAATAGCCTATTACAATGTTCCATTTGCATTAACATGAACTAATAAAGAGCGAAGAGTACTTATACACCATTTATTAATCGGTCAATTGGTCATGACACTTTAAAGAGGGCCGTGCACAGAAGATGCGGAATGTTTTTGCAAAGATGAGTGGAAAAATATTCCCAAGATAAGATGTTCCAAGCTGATAGACTCAAATCTAAAAAAGACTGGCTGCTGTAATAAAAAAAAGGTCACACTTATGTACTTATTTTTATTATTTTTTTCTCTGAAATGTGTCACTTTAGTTTTCAGTAGCATTTGGTTGTAATTTTTATAATAAAGGCGCTAAAGTTCTGAAATGATTATTACATCACAAAAACATTTAATAAATTAACCTGTGTTGTTACTGTAAACTAAAACAGAAAAATGAAAGGTATTATAAAAATAAAAGCTAATTCAAAATATGAATATATAAGTACTACAATGGTATAAAAATAATACTAAATTAATTTACATTTTATGGACCTTCATTTACTCAAATGCTTTAATTTACCCCAAAGTCTTCAAAACGGAGCCAAACAATATGACATTTAGACTAAAATATTAAACTATCGGACACACACACACACACACACACAAAATATGTTTGACATTTTATTAAGAGGGAGTTGCCTGTAGCACATTAGCACATTCACAAAGACAAATTTTGTTTTTGTTTTTTACGAAGAACTAATGTCCCATATTGCTACAAACCAAGTGGCTTTACTCAATGAAAGTCGCTGATGCCAAAGCGGCATTAGCGGATTCACTTCTGGCTAGATCTAAAGGTCCTTTTATTCGGACAGTTTTGTATGAGATAATTTCTCAATACAGATAAGTTACCCAATATTGTGTAACTTTTTTGTAACAGCACTGCAACAGTGTTTCACAGTTAGTACAATATTTGATCCACCGGATTACTACCAGGCCAATCTGTAAAATCAGAAGGCCTGTGAACCCTACACTCATAAAAATAAAGGTTATAAAAGGAGGGTTCGCAGTCATGCCACCGAGGAACCATTTTGGGCTCCTTAAAGAACCTTGAACAGTTGTTAAAAGAACCATTTTTTCTAGAGAATTTTAATAATCTAAAGAACCTTTTGCGCAATAGAAAGTTGGAAAGTTCTGTCCCATGGAATAAAGAACCTTTATTTTTAAGAGTGTATCCTAGTGGACCTGTAACAATAACAAATACATCTGGCCTTCAAATGGGCATTGACCTCCCATATAGCAATGTAATAAAAAAAAATTAAACATTTTCACATATACTGTACATATGCCCGTCCAGTTTGTATTTCAAACAAATGCTTGACTGCTGCCTGCAACTACAGAGAGTACATGCAGAAACAGTCAGTCCAGCTTAAAAGTTTTTGGAGTCATGTGTGTTGCTAGATGGCACAATGGCGATTGAAGAAGTTCGTAATCACAGAAATAACTGGGTCACATTTTCCAACCTCTGTACCAGCAGCTCTTTAACCATCAGGGATTTCCGAAGAAAATCGATGGTCCTGCACATATAACAGCAGGATTGTTGCAAGGAAATCATACGTGTCAGGTTTGCCACGAAGATGTCACAACAAGTTGTGTGTTTGCCTCAACAATACATATCAGCGAATACAGCAAATATGTATAGGCTTATATCAGCAAATACTTTTTTGTGGATCCAGCCTACTGTGAGTTAAAGACTGCAAGCAATCTATCCTTGGCAACAAGGATACAAGATGCCTTCTACAAGATGCTTACTCCAGAATGTACATCAACTTCTCCATCATCATCATCATCATCATCACTGTCCTCCTCTTCATCCCTTCCCTCGGATAAGATCTGTTAATGGAGGACAGGCATTATACTGTATATATATATATATATATATATTTTTTTTTTTTTATGAGTAATGGAGTCATTTTTTAATGAACTTTAGCCAGCTCCTTTGTTTCCTGTCTCCCATTATTGGACAAACTGATTGATCCAGGTGTGTCTGATTATTGTTGTTGGTCAGGCACACCTGGATTAATCAGTTTGTCCAATAATGGAAGACAGGAAACATAGGAGCTGGCTAAAGTTCAGGAAGTAGTGCAGCTGTGCATAAAGTCCATTAAAATATAATGAGAAAACATCTGCTATAATATTATTGCAGATACATATTGTGGCGAGCAGGACGAGGTCGAGGGACGTGAGAGGACGGCGTGATTACCTGTGCGATGCACTGGTCTCGTATCTCTCACGAAGGAGCGGAAGCATAGAGGAGGAGCGACGACAGTGAAGATCGAGAGAGGAACAGGCCTGATTTTATGTTGTTTTATTTCTGTTTTGTGTGGCCAGCAGTCGTCCGCGAGGGGCTGCTGGCTTATACTTTCATTTTGTATTTGTTTTATTTTATGATTAAAGTGTTGAATGTTCGCTGGTTAAGATAAGATAAGAAAAACCTTTATTTGTCCCACAATGGGGAAATTACGGAGGTTCCCGCCTCCTTCTTCCCATAACAACATACCTCGTTACACATACACATTCCAATCTTCTGTTTGTGCGTGCCACCTTTAACTCACAGTTCAGGCTATTGTTTTGTGCGCACCTGTGGAAGTGCCTCCTATATCTCAGGTTTCGGGTGGAGAACATTCATTTAAGTACACATAGTTTCTTCCACAGTCTGTGCGTTTGTTAAAGTCATCAATTTGCATTATTTCAACTTATTTTTTAAAGAATACTTATATTTTTATTATATTTAATAAAATAATATTTCATTAAGAATATTATATACTGTACTATATCTACCATAATATTATAGCAGATGCTCTCTCATTATATTTTAATTACTCATTAAAATGGAATTCTAAGTGCGGATATATAATGTAATTTGCCAGTCATACCTACAAGACCTGTTTAGTGTGTACATTTTTAAAAGTACTTTATCTGCAGTGACACTTCGCTGCATTCCATTGCTGAAAATTACGGAAGTTGAGTTCACAAATAAATTATTTAGATACAGTGATGTTATTTACTGCAAAAACTAAACAAACAAAAAACACACAAAATCCTTGTAAAGGTAAACTAAGTCTGATTCGATTTTGGAAAATTCTCTCCAATCTGCTCTGAATTATGAGCAGAAGGGGTTATAAAGATAATGTTCATAAAATATCATTGACGTCTGCATGTTTAAAACTATGTATGAATCCTGAAATTATTTTTTTTATGTTTGAAACAAGAAAGTAAGTTATACAGGTTTGAAACGACATGGGCGTGATAAATACATTTCCCTTTCACTATCCCTTTAACTCTGTTATTCTTTTTTGTTTTAAACATTATTATTATTGTTTCAAAATACAGGGTTCCTACACATTTTCCATTTCAAAATTCCATACTTTTCCAGATTCAAATTTCCAAACCTCTCTATAGATTTTCAGACCATATTTAACATAAATGGTTCAGCATTATTTTCAGCTTTATATTTGGTATAGTACAGTCATCTGTAAATATTTTTTTTATTTTCTATGGGGTTTTTTCATTGAGTTTCTTCAAGTAACAACATACAGAGCACCTAAAATAAAATAAAAATACAGGCTTTTGCATATACACAAGAAACTTTTTCGTGCCCTCAAGAAACTATTCACACGCATGCTGGAACTTGTTTGCGTGCTTACGCATTACAATTTTAGTATATTATATAACCCATTTCCTTTGTGCGTCACTGCCATCTTACTATGAGGAAACTGAGAGCATTAATAAAGATCTATTTGCTAAAAATGTGGCTTTCCTTATGTAGGGTAGTACCTCTAATATTAAAGCCAAATGTCCAATTTAATGCATCCACTGTGGCGGAGAAACCATGACACGAAATGGGCTGATGGCACAATATGGCTGCGTTCATTGTCCTAATTGCCAAGTTCAAGGGTCTATAAAAAAGCCTTATACTATAAAAAGGTGTTCAAAATATTTGCTTTCGTTAGGGCAGTACATTATATATTTCAAGGCCTTTGGTTTGCTTTAACGCATACTTTGTGGCGGCCAAGAAACCACACCGCAAAATGGGCTGATGGTGCAATAGGTGGCTAAGATATGCTAAGATTAATGGTTCCTCGTGCATACATGAAAGTCTGTATATTTAAAAAAAAATTCAAAGGTCCTTTTAGAGGCTCTGTAATACGATGCTAAGAATATTGTGAGAAGAAACCTAAAACGCTTATAACCTGCATTTTTGCATAATGAAAAAGTGCACCTTGAATTCATTCAGTCATGTTCTGACAATCACTAAGCTGTTAAATATTATTTTTATTAAATTCATTTTCTTTTATAGAAAACTAAATAGGGGCCGAAATGCAAATATTTTTCCATACTTGGGTTTCTTTTTCCAGACCTTAAAATTACTCAAAACAAATTCCATACTTTTCCAAACTGCGTAGGAACTACTCAAATCAAATAAAACACAGATATTCATTTTAGTTCAACAGGTTTTTCCATTTTTATTTATTTTTTTATTTTTTTGGGAAAAAGTTGCAGTCAGCCTTTATACAGAACATGGTTGGTTTTACAGCAGGTCATCCCCATAACCTGTAACCAAGCAACAGACAACCAGAAGCCAACCAAAGTAAAAATGTTTAGGGGATAGTTTTTGGCTTTCGGTTGCTTCTAGTGTACTGGTGCTTCGTTAGCAGGCCATGATGGACCTGGTGCTGTCCACTCCAGGTCCACTGAACCCCAGCCAGGCATCCAGTGTTGCCAGAGAATGCACTAGAACAGGGCAGTGGACCCGAGTGCCGAATCCCTTGGCAGATTGGTTCTCCTCCTCTCCTCCTTAAAATCAAAACATGAAATGATAACATTATTATATCTAAAACTTCCATGTGATCTCAGTAGAAAAAAGAATTTACAGTGAAATCTACTTACAAAAATTAAACGCAAGCATGGCTAAGCCATAGAGATCCTTCGGCAGCGTGACGTCTCGACTCGTATGCAGTCATCTGGTGGCAGCTAAAATTGAAAGGAGACGGAGAAATAACATTAATACCATTGATTATTAACTAATATATATATATATATATATATATATATATATATATATATATATATATATATATATATATATATATATATATAATCAGTTTGATAAATCTGTAATCAAGAATTTGTCTATCAACCAGGAAGTGTTTTCCTTTGTTTTTCTCCCCCATTTTCAGTTTCGGTTTTCTTCAGACTAAAACTCTAGTCTCTAAAAGTCTCTAAATCTCTTAGACAGAACTTTTTCAATGGATTGTGATTTAATTTGACAAACGGGTGGAGATTATATTCATTACATTCCTCAAGGACAACGCCCTTACGTCACAGAAAAAGGATAAATGATTAAAACATTATGCAATTATTACTGCTGCAAGTTTTAAAAAGCAAAAAATAGACATGATCACTCACCAGACTGCCCACTAGATCACAGCATACAAGTAGAGTCATTCCGCTCCATCTCAGACAACAGAGTCTGCAGGATAGAAAAGACTGATCTCTGCTTCCTCTCGCTTAAATACCCTACCGCATTTCCTTATTAAACTCCTCCCTCTCCTTACCAGGCTCAGTTTCTTAGGAAATAGAAAGCTTGTCTTAAGACATTTTGTATTGTAATATTTCATTCGACATTTGTGTTTACATTTATACATTTAGAAGACTCAGTATAAAATTAAGTTACAGATTTTAATATAAATAGTTTTTCATGATTTGTCTTGAACCCTTAAATGCATGAATGTTTCGCCAATCATTATTACATACTCGGGTCTTTAGTGACCCAGATCTATATCTAACACGGATGGATCTCTACCTGTTGCGATAACACTCCTGATATTAAAGAAACAATTACAGAAGAATAAAATAAAGCTTATTTTGTTACCTTTTGGAGCTTGGAAGGGTTCAGTTTGAGCAGATGTTTTATACAGAGCTCATTTCCCAGTACATTCAGCATCTGACTCATATTCGCAATCTCAAACCTATCATTTTCAACATCTTTAAAACCAATATTTTGATCGCTGACAGCTTCTTCACTAGATCCACCATCAAGTGACAGTGACACTAATATTTGATTGCGTTTTCAGTACTTGCTCTGCAGTAAACCGTTGAGCCATTTCAAGTTTTGCAATAATTAGATGCTTTTCCAGTCAAGACTTAGAGAAACTTGTGCATGCTTTCATCACCAGCAGGGTGGATTATAATGGCCTCCTCACTGGCCTTCCCAAAAAGACCATTAGTTGCAGCTCATAAAGACTGTGCTGCCAGGATTCCGAGCAGAATCAGAAGTATGAACAACATATCACACCAGTCTTCAGGTCTTTACACTGGCTCCCAGTTACATTTAGGATTGATTTGAAAGTATTATTACTGGTATATAAATCAATCAATGGCCTAGGACCTCGTTGCAGATATGCTCACTATAAACTTAAAGGATAATTCCGGTATTTAACACCTTGAGTCTATATTGTAGTTTGTTTTGGATGAACAAGAGTGGTGGACAACATTTTTTTGACAATGGTTCCTCTCTCGAGGTCAGTGGTCACGTCTTTCAATATTTTCAAGGTTTTGTTTGTTTATTTCTCTTACTCTCCCGGAGCACAGTTGGTCTGCTCGCTAGCCTTTTGAGAAACGGAAGCGAGCAAAAAGACTACATCGACCAAATGTAAACAGCCCCCTCTCCGTTTCCGGTAGCGCATTTATATTAACGAGCACTCAGTCCTTCAACAGAATTCAATGGGATTTTACAAAATGACGAATAAAACACGACAGAAACTGTATTTCGCAACACTTTTTGTTTCTGGAACATCAACTAACATCACCAATCACTCGGTGAGTGGTACAGTTTTGAAAACTAAATGACATTTTCGGACATGCCCATTGACTCCAATGTTAAATGGGTCCATGTGTTGTATGTACCAAGTGTTTAGTCAAAGCATGGTGAGTCCGCTTTTAGCTAAGCTATTATGCCAGCCGCAGCTGGAACCAGCTTCCAGAAGAGATGAGCTCCTACAGTAGCCGGCCAATACAGAAGAACACGGAAGTGCTGCACTGTCTGTGTTTACAATGTGTACAGCATCAGAGACTGACAAGAAATTTGTTGAATAAAGTTGTTATTTTGAGCACAAAATGATTCTCTTCGCTTCATAAAATTAAGGTTAATCCACTGTAGTCACATGGACTACTTTAACGATGTATTTACTACCTTTCTGGGCCTTGAAAGTGGTTATTACATTGCAGTCTATAAAACAATCAAACAACAAAACAAGGTCAGCAAAATGGGATTACAGATTTTTTTTTTATATATATATATATATATATATATATATAGGCCTATATATATGGAGTTTGCAATTTATACATTATGTAATCGACAATGTAACTGAAGCTTTTATTACATTTATCTATGTAACTTACAGTTGAGTTCACTGATGTATCTTAAGGTCTATCTAGCCATTAGTGCTAGCAGCAGTTCTAAGGCGTCCTCCAGAGGAATCACCACAGTCCTGTAAAACTGATTCACGGACGTCCGGGTTTATTCACAAACCAAACAAAATTGTGCAAGCTCAAAAAATAAACAATTCAACACCCTCCTACCTGTGACGTAGGCAAATGTTGTCCTGGAAAGTCCTAGAATCATCTCCACACCCAAATCTAATCATGACTGATAAGAGACAAACGCTCGCTATAGGGCAGTACCTGTGGCTGCGGTATCAGTTATGTTTACAACGGTGGCAACTTTCTATTCCTCTCTTACTTTTGGTATCTTCGTATGTTTTTATGACTTTCATGTACCCTTTGTGGAGAGGGATGCGCAGAATGCATAATATTTAAGTCCTTTTCCAAATTCGCTCAAATTAAACATGAAGATACATAATTTAAAATTAAATTATGCGTTAATGCGTTGCACAGCACAACGTAATCAATGCTTCTCAAAAATAAATAAGAACATGAAAATACTTTCAAAAGAGTTCCGGTTCAAGAAAAAAATATTTCAACAATACACAGACGTCATGACTCATAACTGTACTGTATAGTAATTAGATTCATTTCTCTCTCTACAGCAAATATATACTGATAGATGTGATTTGTAAAATAAACCAAAATATCAAATATTGTAAATGATTATTTAGCAAAGTGCTATTTATATTAACTTTTTAGTGTTCTTTACCAATATAATTTTTACATATTTTAGTTACAGTTTAGTATAAGTGAGTTGGCTGAAGTTGTTAATTCCAGGTGCCATCTGCTGGATTGATGCATTAATACAACTTAGATTAAATACAACTGAAACATTTACAGATTTGGGTTGTTGAGAAAATTATTACATGAAAAGACTTTTGGATGTTTATACATGAATGATTATGTTCCCAAAAAGTGGGAAACCTGAATTTTAAGTCTGCATTTAAAGAGCAAAATAGATTTATAACATTCAACACAATATGTTCACGATTATGTTTTATTCTAAAACAATATCATACATATAATACACAAACAAATTTGTCATGATAATAGGGTAAAATAGATTTTATCTGTTACACCTCAGTTCAGGAAAACATACCATTTCAACCAGACATGGATTTCATCAATACATCCAGAGTCAGATTCAGTCACAAATAATGATAAGCTCAAGAAACACGCCTGAGCAAAACATTTCACATGGCATGACAAACATAAAACACATCGATCAATATCAACTTTAAATTATAATGGAAAGAACTTCAGAGATGTTATCATTGTGGCTGAAGAACATAATGTTCCCTTTGACTCAGAGTAAAACCAGTCGCTCAAACAACATTGGATTGTGGGGAGTAAACTAACCTAATAAAAGAAAGTTAAACTTTTCATGCCATGCATGCCATGTGCTGTTGATGTGGGGAATTTCAACCAAGATTCAGAATGAAGTAAACTCATGCAGACAAGAATAATTTTCAGAAGGACCACAGGACTGCACGCCACTACAGCGGATAATGTGATGTAACAAATTTTACAACGTTGCATACCTATAAGGATTGATGGAACAGGCATGGCTTTGATTTGCCCAACAGCTCCACATGTAAAGACCAGTTCTGAAATCTTACTGACCCCACAGATTCTCCAGTGAGCTCCTTAACAGAAATTCTCAGCTAGATGCTAAAACATGATGGTCAGATGTTAAGGACACTAAAGAAAAACCAATAACCTCACTCACTGATCAGGGACTCCAGTGTTTTTGGTTTTGCATGAGGCCTTTCTGCTAAACTGAAAAGTCAGAGTGAAGGAAGGTCCTTCAAAACATTTTTTTCCTCTTGCAGAATAATAAACTAAAAGTTGTTTTTGTTGAAATTAAAACAAAACAAAAAGAAGAAAAAGTAATAGATAAACTTGCGCTACAAAATATTGTAAAAAAGGAAAGCTAAGACAGGCGCAGAGTGTTTGATGGTTTCTCCCCAGCTTCCCGTTCTGGCACACACTTAAAAATTCTAAGAGGAGTCTCTAGCCTTTCCATTGGTTCACACACCTCATCTCGCCTCTAGCAGACCCACTAGCGTTTGGAGAGCTCATTGGATAACCAGTCCAGTCCTTCATAGAGTCCAGTGCCCTGTGTAGCGCAGGTCGCTTGAACGTACCACTGCAAGAAGCCCAGACAGAGGAAATAGCCAAAATGTAAAAAATGTGTATTGGTAAAATTAACAATATAAACACTTTATTCCATTTAAACACTTTATTCCGTGCCAGCCAAGTCAAGCGATAGTATCACCAGTTTTGTCCAGCATGTTCACTACTATTCACATGTTAGTGGTCAGTAAGGTTTTTTTGGAAGAAATTACTTGGCAAGGATGAATTAAATTGATGGTAAAGATATTTATGCTACAAAAGATTACAATTTCAAATAGATTTTGTTCTTTTGAACTTTCTATTTATCATAGAATCCTGAAAAAAATGCAATGGTTTGCACAAAAACATTAAGCAGCACCACTGTTTTCAACATTGAAGATAATAGGAAATGTTTCTTGAGCAGCAAACCAGCATATTCGAATGATTTCTGAAGGATCATGTGATACTGAAGACTGGAGTAATGATGCTGAAATATTGCCATCACAGGCATAAATGATGTTAAAAAAATTAATATATATATAAAACAGTTATTTAAATTGTAAGAGTATTTTACAATATTACCCTTTTACTGTATTTTTTAAAATAAACGCAGCCTTGGTGAGCATAAGAGATTTTAAAAAACATTTAAAAAATCTTACTGACCCCAAACTTTTGAACGTTAGTGTATACATGTTAATTAGATGTTACTCAGATTTTGTGCTGTTTAATAAAAGGTATGACTATGTTGAAACTAAAGAGTAGGGGAGCACATTGATCTCATTAGTGTGCATGTGCGTACCGTTCTGCTGCGTAGAGACTGCAGCCCAAGTTTGTCTGTGAGTTCACTGACAGCCATGGCGTTGGGCAGATCCTGTTTGTTTGCAAAAACCAGCAGGACAGCGTCCCTCAATTCATCTTCCTGCAACTGCACATATGCACAGGAAAAGACACTGATGAGGCAACTTAACCACATTAAGCCAACAAAACACTTCCACAAATGTCCTGATTCGTTGCTGCCATTAGAGACGCTCACAATGATATATGCTTACCATTTTAGAAAGCTCCTCTGCAGATTCTGCCACTCTCTCTCTGTCATTGCTGTCCACCACAAAGATCAGACCCTGAGGACAAAAGAATGAACAGAAAAATAAAAATAAAATGAGTCTATAAGAAACTATAAGTAAGTGTGCATTGAAATAACATTTCATATAAATGCACATCAAGATCATACCTGTGTGTTCTGAAAATAGTGTCTCCAGAGAGGACGAATCTTGTCCTGACCGCCGACATCCCACACAGTGAAGCAGATGTTCTTGTATTCAACGGTCTCCACATTAAAACCTGCCCAATAGAAACACAGTGCTCAGAAATACACATCATACAATAATAGAACAGTTCTGCTTTTTAATGAAACACTGGCTGAACACTTTAGTGGTGCAACACAGGACAATCAGGCAATCACAGAAACCACATGTATGACATCCAGTGGATGTTGACATATCATAAAGGGAGACAAAAGTAACACAAATTCATAAATTGTCCCCAGTGGATGATGGAATACTCATATGACATAAGACAATACAAGACAATGCCCTCAATCTATCCACGAGAAGTGCTCTGAGACCATAAAGATGAGCTAATGGTGTCACATGTTTACCAGTCCTGTCCTCTTACCTATGGTTGGAATGGTGGTCACTATTTCTCCAAGTTTCAGTTTGTACAATATTGTGGTTTTGCCGGCAGCATCCAGCCCCACTGTAAAACACCAAGAGTGCATGATGGGAATGAGGTTTTCAAATATATAACACAGAAACAGCAATCACGTGAGTTTAAAACTGTAAGAAGAGTTCATGTCATGTTCTTAAATGGCCAAGGATAGAAACTACATAGTAATAATTGTTATATTAAATATACTGGAATATAACATTTAACATGAACTATACAATACTACTCTTAATTGTGGTTTTACAGTTTTACAGTGTACCAGTTTTACACTATAATTAACTAGAGCATAACTGTAACTCTACTATACTAGTATGGAAACTGAAAAGTTGGAAACCTATACTAAAAATTGTGTTAAAAAAAAAGTGTGCAAAAAGTGCCAGGGGGTAATAACATATATATAAATATATTTAAAGCTTTCTTATTCAAAGACTAATACTGTCTATATTTAGAGCCTTTCTTTAGTCAACAAAAACATACAGTTGAGTTTTTATTAGTAAACCTGCATTTAAGAATGTGAAGTTTGGTCAAAAATGTGAATGAATTCAACGAAAGCACTTTTCATTCTTTTTAGAATCATCAGTGAAGCAAAAAAGCAACTTTCACCCAAAAAAGTGAGAGATCTTACTCCTGAGCACTGAATATTTTCATTTATAAATGACTGAATAGCACAACACAATACAACTGTATAAGTTTAATAAACGTGAAGTGGTTGAATATAGTTATGAGAAAAAAATATTTCATAAATGCACAGTAAGTTATAAGGCACGGAAAAAACAAGACACACTATACTACATTATACAATTAAATAATTTACACTTCAGGATAAATGATACTAAAAGTAAACGGGCAGTGGCTCATCCGTTCCTGACAGTAACTTAAGTTACATTGAAATTATTTATCACATACAATTATTCAAATGTAAAGCTTGTGAGATCATATCGCTGACTATTTAGCCTAAATATAAATGCCCACTTGACTTAGCTATGTACCTACATTGTAAAGAAAATCAGGAGTCAGTTTTAGTTTTCTATTTCATCTGTTATTTTCTGGGGAATGACAGAACTGCGAAAGTTGGCTAACGCCGCTAGCTTAGCTAACGTTATAGCATGGGACTCAATACTCACCCATGAGAATTCTCATCTGCTTCTTTCCAAACAGCCTGCTAAAGATCGACGAGATGGTCAGACCCATGATGAAGGACACAAATCACCTAAAACCACGGGATAACTCCTAATGTCTAAAGTTTTTCGTTGTGATGCTCGTCTGGTGTCAAGAAACCGTGTCGACTCTGCGCTTGCGTAATGCCACGTCACGGCCGCCGTGGAAGATATGATGCCACGCCACTTCCGACAAGGAGTTTTTCATAATGACAGCTTTTAGAACAAAATAAACAGCTTATAATAATACAAAGAAGTACACATACTGTTAAAATTTTTATAATAATAATAGCGCTATTATTGTTATTATTATTTATTGATATCATTATTACTGCTCAGTAATAATTCTATCAATGATTAATAAAAAAATAATAAGTATTATTATTTAACAGCATGTGTTCCTGTTTGTATTATTATACGGTGTTTTTGGTTGTAATAAAAAATATAAAATTGTGACGGTACGCGTCTATACAAATAACTAATTAAAGATACGAGAAAGTAGGCTTCTTATGGTTCTCAGGTATGCTTGTTGGTGTTATAAATATCAGAAAATTTGGCATCTCAAGCCTTCGTTATTTTATTGATATGATTTCGTTATGTATAACCAAGTGGTGCTAGAATAATTATTCAGTTTACAAAAATATATTTTTGGTTCATATCCAGAATAAAAATATAACTGTAAGTTTGTGAAATGCACCAGGCTTACACTGGATAAATATGAAATGTTGTATGATTGTTTATATAGTGAATATAGGAAGGTAACAAACTTTTTTTTTTCAAATGTCCCACTTCTTTCTCATACATTCAGAACACTAAGCAGGCTTTCTATAAAATAAAAGCCATGCAACAGATACCACCTCCTCATTTCACAATTGTACATGTAAATAGAACCGAACACTATTCTGCCATAGTGAGGTAATCACTACAGGCAGTCATTACAAAATTACTAGACTAAACCAACATTTTTTCCCTTCTATTTGGAATTTTTCCCCCATGCATCTATACACACTTGCAATACATTTAAGAAAGATATTTTCTGTATTTGTCACATTCATGAAACAAAAAAAAGCAGATGAAATGAATTTAATGACTGTGACTATGTTGTATTATACCTGAAGGAAATCTTAAATAACGTGTTTAGGTTTAATAAACATGCATCTCAGTTTTATCTCCCATAACATGAATTTGAAGAAAGTCAGATAACTAAACCATCTTCATATAACCAGATTTTTTTTACAGTGATTAAAAATTAGGTTAAACAACCAGTTTGATCAACTGGTAATCTTGAAAATCTATTGGTTTAATCCATCTCAAATGAGAGAACCAGCATAAAGCAGCAGCCTAAAGCAATGGTCTTTAAGAATAGAAAATCCCTTCGAAAGGCTGAATGGTCTGTAACCAAAGTATATCAATGAAGAAAAAATAAATAAATAAAAATAAATCACCAGCATACAATGTTTCCATTCAGTTTTTATCAGATCTTTATTTTCTCACAGGTGTGGACCTTGTGGCACAGTTCGAGCAAGAATAGGTAATTTGCCGTAGTAGGGAAGTGTATAAGATCAGAAAATCCTGCTCAGGAAAGGGGAACCTTATTGGTTTACTGGAGTGTCCCATACAAAATGCTCACCGAATGCACCTTGATCATTGATATTAAAAGGTGCCAGCATACATACATACGTTTGACGTGAAAAGAAAAGAAACATGGAGCAGATTGAAGAAACGATTCATCCCTGTCCAATCCACCATGTCCATCCCACCTCAGAAAAATCAATCAAGGTACTATGATCTGTTCAAATGGGTTCAACTAAAACATTTACTTACATATTGTTCAATGGAGGTATTTTACATCAAAGGCGGTTAGAAATCATTGGGCTAATCAATCATGGATGACTCCATATTGCTGTCAATACTTCATGTACCATTTTGTTCCAAACATCTCAAAAGCTCAGTTGGTGGCAAAGTCCCTGAAACAAGACTAAGAAAGGCTTTTGCCAAAAAGTTAATGTGTAGCCTTACGAAACCTCCTGGAATAAAATTAACTGCCATGAAATGGAATGTTCATGGAGCGGCGAGTCCTACATGTCAGGTTAGGCACCACTGCAACAGAGACTTTGGAGTGAGCGTCAATGCACAAAGACTGGCATTTGCACGCTCTTAAGCTACAACTACTCCAAACTTGCGTGATAGGGATGCCTCAACCTGGAATTCCACCTAAACTTCCTCTCTGTTGTGCCATAATGCTCTCACAGTTATCAAGTAAACGTGCAACTTAAGCATTATTTTACAGTCCTGAAAATCAATCAGATTTGTAAGGGGGAAAAAATTAAAAGAACATTAGTAGGAATACAGCATAGAAAAAGAGAGATAAGATAGATTAGACATGATGCTGAACACTTGATAGCTCCTCCACACACGCGCGCACACACACCCACACACACAAGTTCTTCAGGACAGAGTCTATCAGCTGACACCCTCTGTCTTTCTAAAGTTCACTATCAGCGTTTGGAGAGCTCATTTGATAACCAGTCCAGTCCTTCATAGAGTCCGGTGCCTTGTGTAGCGCAGGTCGCTTGAACGTACCACTGTGGAATACAGACAATGAACAATAAAAATACAGTCACGGCTTAAACAAGTGGATATTTGAGTCAATCAAGTAAGTGTGCGTACCGTTCTGCTGCGTAGAGACTGCAGCCCAAGTTTGTCTGTGAGTTCACTGACAGCCATGGCGTTGGGCAGATCCTGTTTGTTTGCAAAAACCAGCAGGACAGCGTCCCTCAGTTCATCTTCCTGCAACTGTATAAATTAACAAAGTGAGCATGATGAGGCTGATCTAACAATGTCAATAAATCAACACATTTATACATTACAGGGCTCAACAATAGGAATGGAGTCACAGGCCACCAGGCAAATGAGCTAATACTGCACATTAAATACCTAGTATTTAAAAAAAAAAAAAAAAAAAAAAAAAAAACATAGGTAAAAAATAAATACTTTTCCTGATATTTAAAATAAAATATGAAAGTCAATATGAAATATTTAATTATTTATTACGCACATTTACTTTTAAATTCATGTGGCCTCGTAATCTTTAATCAAAATATCTTCCCCTGCCTCTAACAGCGACATCTCTTCTCTGATGACGTGTTTCCGGGCGCAACAACCTGTCACTCACATGAGATCACAGCAATAGCAAACTACAGTCATCCAGCAGTCCAATCAATTCACAATGGAAAATAACAACTCCCGCACTTTCTTGTTAGAAAAGTCGTTTCACTTGGATACATCTCACAACATATTCAACAACAGTTGAAGAAGTGACAGGTTCTTGAGCGTGATCCAAGACTTTAGATATAGAATGACGGTTCATTCCTATTATGAATGGGAGAAACTGCAACATCTGAGTAAAATAGCCAATCGTTGATTGGTAAATTCACTGCAGCTCCCGTTAGAAGCTCAGGATCCCATTGAAGCTTGAGACTCGTGCTTAGGACTACACACATGCATTGGCTGGTCTAGTCTATTAATGCTTTTTAAAGCTATTTGATCATAAAAAATTTAAATAAACATTTATGGGACAGTTTGTGTCAGATCTTGTTGCGGACTTTAAATGTGATATTTAATTGTGACAAAAAGGTGAGATTTCATGATGCCCCCATTCAAATAGATAGGACTTTCGGAGGTTGTGTCCGAAATCACATACTCTTCTTGAGTAGGTACTTATTTTGAAGTAGTAATGACTTCACGACCACAAAAAAAAAGTGTTCTATATAGTATGAATGTAATCTGGAAGTACTACATTGATTCGCCATTCTGTCATTATCATATTACCTACTAGCGTCAGTTGCATCGCTTTAATGCCATTCACAAATCCTTGATATCTTATATATATATATATATATATACTTCATAGACTCGAATGAGTAATGTAAATTCTGTCACATACTGTTTTTCACTTACTACCGGTATATAGTAGGAAAGTATGCGATTTCGGATGCAGCCCTGGTCTTGGATGCCCGACATAACTGCCAGTAGGCATTGCAAATATGGTCGCTGAGTGAACAGACTTTCCTTGAAAGGGACTTTGTTGTGGATTTTATGTAATGTCAGATTTTATGTAATATCTGAAGGTTAAATGGAATGCTTACCATTTTAGAAAGTTCTTCTGCAGATTCTGCAACTCTTTCTCTGTCATTGCTGTCCACCACAAAGATCAGACCCTGAGGACAAAAGAATTAACAGTTTGGGCTCAACAGCTAAAATAATGATCCTAAAAATGCTTCAAATTAAAAATATTCACAAAAGCATCCGAGTAAAAGTTCACAGTACATCTCAACCACATAGAAAGAGATCAGGATGCTGCTGTAACTGGTGTATTATAAAGTTGCTTTGGATAAACATATTCAGAAACAGATAAGTAGCACCTTCGCCAGCAAAATGACCCTATATAAAAATCATACCTGTGTGTTCTGAAAATAATGTCTCCAGAGAGGACGAATCTTGTCCTGACCGCCGACATCCCACACAGTGAAGCAGATGTTCTTGTATTCAACAGTTTCTACATTAAAACCTGTCATTCAGCAGAAAACAAATACAGTTCAACAACAACTTACTCAAGGTGCATCATAATATCAACAATATTTGATTGGTGTAGATTAGTGATAGGCAAATACATCATCCATGGCGATTCACTAGCTGATATTTGGCTAATAAAGAGATTATTGCCAATGAATGACAGCACCTAAATTTTTACCCTTCGTTCCTCGATTACCTTAGCTCGCTCAGAAACAGTAAGAGTGACTCTGCAACACAGTTCTACCATATTTTTGAATAATTTCTGCAAAAGCTTGTGATAATGTGGCAGACAGCAACAGTTACTAATGTAGGATTGGTCAGTAATGTTTTCAAGGTGGGGCTTAGTGAAGAGTAAATTAATAGCAGTAGCCATTACACCTTTTGGCAGCTCAAAGACCAACTGAAAGCATTGCCAATGAATACAATATTTTATCATAATTGATGATAATATTTTGTATTTTCGATAATAAAACTACTTAATTTCAGCAATTCATAGGCTATTAATTGTATATGCTGTCAATAAATTGGGTTATGCATAAATTAGTAATGTATATAGGCAATTGCACCCAGATATCTGTACCAATAAAAACAATTATAAAAGCTTTTAATAATGTCAGTCAATGTCCCTAAAAACACTGATGTTGTAAAGGCAATGGCTGTGACATTACAGATATTGATCAACAAAATCTTGAAAACTGATACACATACAACACATATAAGATTTATTTAATCATGAGCTGCTTGTTTTAAATGAAAAATGTAACATTGTGAAAGAGTGATAGTCATGTCAGTGTGATCTCACCTATAGTGGGGATGGTGGTGACAATTTCTCCCAGCTTTAGCTTGTAAAGTATTGTGGTTTTACCTGCAGCGTCCAAACCCACTGAAATATATGTTAAAAAAAAAAAAAACTTTAGCTGTCAATTTCATTACAATTGTGTCATTTTATCTATTCATTCAAGCTCTATCTGAAGCTAGCAAGCTAACATTAGCCAATGCTCAAGAAATATGACATTGGTTCTTGAATTTCAATAAGGAAATGACTTAAAATCATCTTTTATTTAATCTTACGCCCACAAATTATCCATATAGTCTAACAATTTAATATTTACCACACAAATACATCAGAAACACAAAAGTGTAATGTACTTGAAACACTCACCCATCAGTATTCTCATCTGTTTCTTGCCGAAAAGTCTCCCAAACAGCGATGAGATGGTCAGACCCATGATGATTTAAAAGAAGAGCTTGAACCCTATCAACATACGAAACAATAAAGAAAATGTAATAACGTATTTTAATGAATATTCTGTCTCTTTGTGCTCAGTGTCTCGCGGTCGCTTGACGCGTTGCCACGTAAGAAAGGAGCCACCGTGGAAGTCTTGGCGTCACTTCCTGCTGCAATAGCATTCTGGGCAGTGATGTCATAATTATTCATAACTTCCGATATGTTCTGAAACGCCCACGTGCTTTTTATTCTGTCTGATGATAGCGATGGCATACAAACTAGACTTGCATTATTCTCTCTTTTAAAAAATAACAATAAAATCCCCATAATTACGGTCACGGCGAATTTGAAAGCACTGGACACCTTATTTTTTTATATATTTGTATCTTATTGTTTTGTTTGTTATTTATTAATTAAACCAAAAACCAAGACTAAATTAAGAACAACAATCCCTGTATATATAATAATAATAATTAATATTATTATTAAATCAATTGAAAAATATGCATATTTTCCATTTGTATTGCTATATCTATGATTCATTATGGTTAAGTTTTTTTTTTAATTGATTAATTAAATGTTATATTATTTCCACATCACCCAGTATGTTTATATTATTTCGAAATTAAGTAATCTTTCTAGCCAACTATGCCATAGCCAAAACACTTTTCAGGTTTATTTTTTTCATTGGATAACTGATTTTGTTGAACGTTACATTTTGACCAGTAGAGGTCACTGCGTGCTAATTTTAGTGGTAACGGTCCGAGTAAGATACAGAACAGAACACAAACACAACAGAAACGCATTTACAGATTATTAGATCAACACACATATAGCCTCTGCATTATTAATGCGTAGCCCTATATTAGCCATTTGAAAGTGTTTTTCCAAAGATGTTAAAAGTTGTTTGATGTATCATATATCTAATCATTTAAGGAGCACAGACCACACAACACCTACCAGTGGCACAATCTCTGTAATGTAAAACACATGAGGTTTTACCCGTAAAAACATAGGTATGAAAGCATTGAGAGGAGCGCAGCCGCGACAGTAGCTACAGGTGAGACTGTAGATGTCACATGATCAGAGGTTCAACGTCCAGGTGAGACGGCGGAGGCAGTCAGACAGTCAGACAGACAGCGGCTGTACTGTACATGTACATGACAGTAGACTACACACAGAACAACAACGAGCTGGCATGTAGTTCACGGAATGAATCTCTTTATCATGAAGTCAAGCGGTGGATTATCAGATGAAGAAGAAAAGGTAATTAATCACAGTTGAGTCTACGAGAAAACAATTTAATGTGAAAAAACCAAGCATGTCATTATTTACCATTATTTACCACTATACAATTTGCTTTAAAATATTTAAACCAAAAAACAGACAGTTGGTTACATTGATTTGATGACTGTTAAACTTTCGATTTGATTATGCTAATTTATTATTAAAAATATAGCCTATTATAACATATTCATATTCTTTGTTTCGTCTTAATTGCACGCACAGATTACTGCTTTGTCTTGGATCTACGTTTCGACCTTGAGTTTAAGGTGAGAAATAAAAAGTTGATTCGACTGACATGTGATTCCAAGGAAATGAGAAATGTTAAGCGCTTACGATCTATTGCTTTTAATGAATAATACATATAATGCATTACAATTAAGTATGTGCGTTTTTCCATCAAAGAGAACCCATTACTCGCATCTGGAGTTATGCATTTTTATAGAGGTAGTAACATTTAATAGGCTACACATACACATGTTTTTTAGAAGTAATTATTTATTATAGTAAGTTATAATTTGCTAAGACAAACTGAGTCAACGTATGAAACACGCATATTTACTGTATTATAAAATCACTTTTTGTTTAGATTTTACTTTGAAAGTGAGTTTTGTCTTATTGTTATTAATTATGCAAAATTTTTACTTAATTTTATGTTGTTTATGGCAATATCTCGTGTGTGTTACAGTACCTCAATACAGCTTTGTGACCAACCACAGAAACCATGTTTTTTTTATTATTTTTTATTAACAAATAATAATACAAACTAACAAAATGTTAGTTAATGTGGTAACATCTTAAGTATTTTATTTGATTATTATCTAAATACAGTTTACATGGACTAACTCATTCTAAGGGTTAAATCGGGTAGAAATATGGAGCGACAGGGACAGAAGTTGCTTTTTTAAAATCACAAAGTAGAATTCTTAACTTGAATGACCTTTTGTCTGTTGCAGTCTGATAGGTAGTTGTTCGGTGGTGGTGGTGTCCATTATAAAGAGAAGGCATCTCAATGAACAGGTTAGTCAATGTGAATGTGGAATTTCATTTCATCATGCGTGAACAGATCTGATTAAACCAGCTTCTAAACGGGCAGATTTTTAATTCAGAATTGTTCAATTGACAAATGGAATGAAACGATGGATTTGATGGATCTGCATTCCCCAGCTGAATCACAAAAGTCTTGCTGCTAAAGTCTACAGTGAGGGTCAATATTGGCTAGAAGTGTGCCAGTGTGCGGAATGAAAACTAAGCCCTCTGATTACATCATTGCATACATATCTCTTTATCATAACACGCTTTAGATAACTCTTTTGTTATCATTACAAGTACATTTGTAAAAATATTTCTTCAGCAGTCTGCTTAAATTGGGCCTCTCCGTTTGCAAATATACAGCATGTTCTCTTTAATACTTCATCACATTCACTCTTATAAGTTTAATTTTTTTACTGCACAGTCTATAAGAATGCCAGACTTACATTTCACTGCTCGTTGTATCTCCTATAACTGGTATGTGACAAATAAACTTTGAATTTGAAAATCTAAAGAACCTTTTTTTCCACTTTAAAGAACCTTTTGTGGAAAGGAAATGTCCCATGGTTGTTAAAGTTTCTTCATGGATCCTTATCATTTATCATTGATCTTGTATTACAGGTTAAGCCTCTTCTTCAGCTGGCACTGGCAGATTTCCTGGCGTCGCTTGTTTTGATGTGCACTGCCATCATTAATTTGCCTTATGAAATGTGGCCACTCAGTGAAAAGCTCTGCAACAACGGATTGCCTTTGTCTCTGGTAAGAAACTTATACAGAAACATGTCATGTGTAGCTGTTAAAACAATTGAAGTCTAATAAAAGTCTGAAAGTATTTGTTTCTCCAACCGGGATACTAATACTAAGTGCACATCTAAATAACAGTTTGTAGTGTTTGTGTGTGTATGCACGACACAGTGCATTTACTGAATAATGTCCTTGTTATGCAACAACTTCCTTGAACAGCTGAGAAATGAACATCTTGGTAACAATGAGATCTTGGTGTCGAGTTACACAGGTAGCAGATGTTCATTCAGTGCTTTGTAGATTTCCAGCATTATTGTGTCTTGTTATAAAGCAATTGAAGAGTCTCATCTTTGCAAATGTAGAACCCCTGAGTCATGCACTGTCCTGTAAAACCCTCATTTGACACCGAGTTGACACAGTGGACGAGTAAAAACTTGAGTTTATTTTATATATATACATATTTTATACATATATATTTAAATACTGCTTAAAATACACATTTCATTTCCCCCCAAAATAATTAGAAGTATTGCGGCATACACCCTTAAATTGAAATATCAAACATAAATTTTGTCAGATGTGTGTGATGAACTTCAGTTGTTTAAGCATTAACTCTCTGTCTCTTCCTAGGCCTTCTACTGCGTCTCATTTCTGCTTGTCATTGTTTATGCCTGTGAGTCAGCACTTGCGTTTCAAGGATGGAGAGAAAAAGCAGAGCAAGAAGCATTTGAAATCCAGGTGAGGTTGCTACACACACACACACACACACACACACACACACACACACACACACACACACACACACACACACACACACACACACACACAGTCGCTTTCACTGTCACTGTAAATTACATCAATGTCACTGATATTACCTTACATGACAGCAGCTTTGAATGTCTGAGTCTGAGACCGGGCAGGCTGTGCCACATTCCTAACGTATTCTCTTTATATAGTCACATATAATTATCTCTGTAGAGTACATTTCTTAAAAGTACCCAACACTAAAATAATATTTGTTGTAACCTTGTGTAGTTCAGTCATAATAAATCATATTTTAACTCAAATCCTGTTCATTTATATCAGTTTGTTACTGTCTTTAACTAAAACTAAAACCATATTAAAAATGTGTTACTTAAAATAAAATAAACGTTAACTGAAATAAAATATAAAAAAGTTTACTTATTTTATTTCAGCTAGTTGCAAAGGCATAATTCTCATTTTCGTTTAGTTTAACTTGAAGTATAACCCAAACTAAATAAACTAAAACTAATAAATACAAATATTAAAACTATATACACATAATAAAAATGGCAAAAACACTCAACAAAAATCATCAAAATGAAACAAAATAGTTTTACTATTATATTTTTTATTAATATTTTTAATTAGATTTTATTTTAAAATGTTTAATTTTCAAGTTTCAGTCATTTTGTTGTGTTTTTGTAATTTTTAATAGTTTTTTAACATGTCTATATAGTTTTTATTCATTTTTATTTTTAGTTATTTTAGGTGAGCTGAATGAACATGATACATTTCACCTTGGCAACATAGCTGAAATAAAATAAGTATTATTTTTAAATATTTTATTGCAGTTATTATTATTATACTAAAATTAAAGTGAAAACAGAATGTAGACATTTTTAAGTTACCCATTTTTTTATTATTGTTTATGAATCAAAATAGTAGTTATTGATTCATCCTTATAAATAAATATATACAGTATAATATATATATTTAATTGTATTGTGCTAATTTTTTATGTATTCATTGTCAGTTATCACGCAGGAGGAGGAGGATTTGTCTTGTCTATGTAATTGCATGGTGAGTAGTTCCATTTAGTTTTCTTAAATGCATTCAAATATGATTTATGTTAAAATGTAAATATGCTTACTACATGTAATTTCTATAGGCTTGTACCAATAATTGGATACCTCGTCTATATTAATACCTTCAGAGTTATGGAAGCTACTCTCGTGCCAGCAAATAAATCAACGACACACGTCAGCAGAGGGTCCTCCGCCAGGTTCTGCGGCAGGTGAGCATGAGTTTCTCTAAGCTTGTGTAACGTGCACATAAGCGAATAATTGACCTAAATTCATGTCTGTTTCTTCTTACAGCTGCATTCTCTTCCTTCATCTCACAAAAGACTCCTGCACAACAGTGGTAAGAAATATATTGACAAGTTTAAATCGAAATAATCTCTGGAGCTGTTCCATCACGCTGTCTTTTGTCCAACAGGATTCGTTTCATGCCGAGTTCATTCATGTTTTCACTCTCAGCATTGTGTTGATCGTCATCATCAGCTGCACAGTGGGTACACGTTTATGAATAATACTGCTCACAAATCACATCATTTGAAATTTTTCGTCAATTTCGTCACTTACCCTGAAAATTAATAGTGGACTCAATATGTCATGCTTTGCTTGAAAAGTCTCTTCAAAATAAATAAATAATTTGATATTTTATTATCTAATGCAATGACAAGTGTCCAGATACTTTTGGGGTCACTGTAGGTGTTTTACATAAACAATCTCCTGTAACATGTGTCTGTTGTCCTGTAGATGGTGTACTGTAGGTTACAAAGCTGTTATAGGCATTATGAGAACACAAGCATGCTCACAATGTCACAGAGACATCCAGGTGGGATTTGGTCCTCGGCTCGGTACATGATCCTTGTTATCATTTTCTGCTGGACACCAGGTCAGTACAATAACACACACACACACACACACACACACACACACACACGTATTCTCAAATGCTACACATATGCAATAATTTCTATATATATTTCTCTAAATATGAATGTTGTATTTGTCACTTTAAACAAAATTATATTTTGATTCATTTTTTCAGCTCTGGTTCTCATCTGTCTGTCCTTCGCACAATCTCAGAGTAAACATCTCTTCCCCCTCTATGTCATACAGGTAAAACACATTTTCTAAACTAGAATGTGTGTACGTGCGTGTGTGTGTGTGTGTGTGTGTGTGTGTGTGTAGGATTATGCATTAGTAAAAAGTAACACATTGTGCATTAGCAGGGATTTTTGACTCTTTCTGCATGGTGCAATGTTACGTCAGTAGGTGGCGACAAGTGACTGTCTTTATCAATGAATAGTTTGATTCATTCACTCAACCAA